>NC_087549.1:77333357-77633357 GCF_036250125.1 Pseudopipra pipra | reverse complement strand
GGAAACAAGCACTTGCAGCATAAGGTACATCATTTGAAAGTTAAACGAATATGTAATATACTAGTGTGGTGGGTTGACCTTGGCTGGTTGCCAGGTGCCAACCCAGCCACTGTGCCACTCCCCTTCCCAGCTGGACAGGGAAGAGAGCAAGATGGAAAGCAACTCGTGGGTTGGGATAAGGCAGTTTATTAAAACATAAGCAAAGCAAAAGCTTGCGCATGCAAGAGCAAAGCAGAAGATAACATGGTTTATTCTCTACTTCACATCAGCAGCGATGGTCGGCCACCTACAAGAAGCAGGGCTTCAGTGCGTGTAATGGTTCCTCAGCAGGCAGCCGCTGGAGACAATGAATGCCCCCCTTCCTGCTCCTTGCCTTAGTTTTTATATCTTAGCTGATGCCATATGGTATGGAACATCCCCTTGGTCAGTTTGGGTCAGCTGGCCTACTTGAGTCCTCTCCAAAGATCTTGCCCTCGATTGAGGAAGGAATGTTACAGTGCTGATGCTGTGCTCAGCAGTAGCCAAAACACTGGTGTGTTGTCAACACCCTTCTAGCTGCCAATGCAAAGCACAGCACGGTGAGGGCTACTATGCAGAAATGAAAACCATCTCAGCCAGACCCAATACAACAAGGAAGGAAATATTTTGAAAGTATGTCAAATTTTTTTTATTCTCAAAGTAAATTTTCTCATTAAAAGGTAAAAAAAGAAAAAGAGAAAGATTTCTGTGCTGATGCTCTGGCCAAAATACTTATTATAAGAGAACTGGCTTGGGAATAGAACATGATTTGAACTAAGAAACTGAAATCAAGCTGGAAATACCCACACAGCAAGCTCGAAATGCATTGGTGCTGAAAGCATACATACATGCTAATTTGACTTCTAAATTTAAGAATGTTTTGATTTAACTTTGAACAATCAGGAACTGGGGGTTTAATACGTTACTGATTTAAAGTTTTCAGTTACGTGTTTTCATCTATAACATGATCTAATCATATTTTTTAATGGTTTCATTTGTGGGCTGAGTTATTTTCTAAACTGGCATACAGTGCCAGAATTTTGTGGAGCAATACATGAATTTTATGTCTTGAAGATGGTAGTAGATTTAAAATTCAAAAAATAATCTTCATGAAAACATATTTTATGCTATTCCTTTTTATAACATAATGCTATAGCCTTTGTAGAAATCATATGATTATATACTTGGAAAACAGTTTTTCCTAAGGTAATTGGACATTTTTAGTCTCCTGACAATTGAAATCTGCTGGGTACATGCAACAGTCTTGGTAAGATGAAACCATTTTTTCAGAACAATGAAAACATCAGGTTTTTATGGTTCTCTTGTGCTAATAGTCTAAGATTCAAAGTGTTTTGTGTCAGAGAATCAATATATGCAATTTCTTAGTGGCAAACTATTGCCTTTGAAAAATTGCCACTATGGTATTTGTGTCTAAATCATAAATAAAAATTTTTTTTCTAAAAATAACTACCAAGTGCCTGTAGCTTTAATACTATAATTCTGAAGCAACCAGCACAGTCAGAGAGGTTAGCCATCATGGTAGCTTGGAGTAGGAAGGGCAAGCGCAGGTTTGACTAGTTCCTCCATAATTCAACTGTGGCCCAGAAGCATTTTGTCTAGAAAGAAGTAAGACAACTGTGATAAAAGGGAAGCAGCAGCAGTTTGTACAAAGCCTGGGAAGGCCAGAAGTAGATTTTCTGAGTGAAACAGGCAGTAATTTCGAGGTAGAGGGGTCAGAAGGAAAAATATTTGCAAATATTTTACTTTTTGTGTGTGCCTCTTTTTTTCCAAACATGAATTTGTAACCAGTGATTGAGAACAGAATATTGTATCCATAATATTCATATAATTGAGGGGCAAAAATGTTCTTATCTTTGTCTATCCTATTTTCCCCTCCATTGGCATTTATTTTTGCATTTTTCCTTCCATCCTTCTCTGTTTTAATAAGGGAAAAAAATATAGTGCTAGCAAAACATACCAAATCACGAAGTTCTGAAAGAAGCCAGCCTTCAGTTACATGTTGTTGGGGTTTGGCAAGAACAGCAGCAGCTCAGATATCCTTGACATTGTGATATCCTTCACACATTGTGACCGGGTCCACTCTCTAGCCACGCTTTATCCATCTTGGTGGAACTGATAGTGAATGTCATTTGTAAGAATGTGAGCTTTTTATGAAGATGCTGATTCTCTAAGGCCTGAATTAACACACTGGTTCATGGGACTCTAAAAAGACACCAGATTGGTGTGCCCTCAAGTTTTCCTTGAGCTTTCTCCTGCAGGAGGAGGAAGATTGGTCTGGGAACAGGCAACTTTAATCCACTTTCCCTTAACTTCACACAAACACTGACACGGTGCAGAAGGGTTTTGTATTGCTTCAAGATTTGGCTGCATCTGGGGAAACTATGGGTTGGAAGTGGTGCATGACTTGACAAGCAGGACAGACTGTACAGGCTGAGCTGCTGCTCTTCGTGGAGGCAGGGTCTTGCTCCACTCATAGCCATGAGGAAAGGAGCAACTTGGAGGAAGCTGCATGTCTCAGAAGCATCCACACAGTGCACTTATGTCCTTCTGTGATGGTTTGCAAGAAATATCTCCAATGTTTGTCCGAAACCCCGATGAGTCTGAAAGACAGTCAGAGGATGACAAGGTCACATCTCTCCTTAATTTCCAAACAATTCATAGGTCATTGAAAATAAAAACAGTAATTAGAAAAACAAAACCAGGAAAATTCAATGCAACTTTCTTAGAAAGCAGAGATCACATTCTTCAGGGAAGATAAGTGCAGATAGGACTTGTACTGCTGATCTGTGTACAGCAGGGGAGTAACAGAATAGAGCTTCCTCAGCCAAATGGCTCAGATACATCTCCAATGCTGTGAAGCTATAGGACAAGATACAGAGCAATGATTTGCTTATCAGTCTTTCCTAATTCACTTGTGCATCCTTTCCACTTTAGGAGGACACTTGTTGCTGTGTGTGTGACTGATGCAGCATTAAGCACACACAGTTGCAATCGTATCACTTTGCTGTTCAGCTGCTAAAAGAGATACAGTGCTGTGATTTTTTCACTGCCCAATTAATTAACAGTTTATTTTGATGGCAGGAACAATTCTTATATACAGAATGATGATTGGAGGAGTAGTTAAAGTAATTAACTTTGCTGAAGAGAAATCTTTTTCAAGAGGTTATTCAAACTAAACCCAAAAAATGAATAGCAACCTCTATTGTTATCAGTGAAGAGGGAGACAAAGTGGGTTTTTTCCTTATTTCCTCCCTGCAATTTCATCAAAATGATTTTGATTTCATCTTGTTCCTGAGCTGAGCAGTCTTCAGAGGGCACTGACTTTGTGCCAGTGCTTGTACTGGTGTTTTAATTTTTAAAGCTCAGCAAAAACCCCTCTGTAATAACAAAGATGATTAATAGAGGTGTTTGTGTTTTGGTTTTTTGTTTTGGTTTGGTTTTTTTGGCTTGTTTGTTTGGGGTTTTTTATTCAGTATTTATCTGATTGGCAATTTGTACTTTTTTAAAGGACTTTTCTTTTTACATTGATTTTTTTTTCTTTAAATAGATAGAAATGCATTTTCAGGGAAATTTATTAAAATGTTATGTTTTGGAATAAGAGATTATTATTCCATTGAAATACAGAAAGCAAGCTTAATAATAGAAATCATAATAAAGAAATATATTAAAACTTTATAATGTAATAATTTTAAAGATTTTTTAATTAGTTTGAAAATCAGCTATTTAATTAAATTGTTTTCTAAATCAACAGAAAACATTGTTCATTCACAGGTATTGCTACCTTGTTGGAACATTTATGAGAAACTAATCCCCTTTCATTGCATTTTGTCAAGTATTCTGCTTCCACACCCATATCTTTTGTTTTTTGAAAAGGTCAGGGTTAAGTAATGTTTTATAGTAATATCTGATGTGCAAGTGGGTCTTGAAAATTTCCCATAAAATATTACTATTAAATGCCCTAGTTATCATTTTATTTTAATCTATTATTCTTTTTAAATCCCTCCATACCTATTTTGAAATGATCTTTTTTCTTCCTGAAACCATATACAGAAACTTGCACGGAGATTATGGGTGAAACAGCTTTTAATTAACAAGTCACTTACGTGCATTGAGGGTAGCCCTAGGCTGCTAGTACTGCCTCAGGGCTGCAGCAGTGCCTATTGAAACCCTGCCATCCTCCTGTAGGTGATTCTTGGGTGGTGAGTCTGTCCAGCCACAGTGCATACTCCAAGTGATTCTTGAAGCTTTCCAACTGCATCTAGTCTGTTTTCAGTGGAACGATTTTCAGAAACGTAATGTTGCAACTATTCCCCAAACCACCTCTAAGTTAGTCATTCAGAAAAGAGAAAAGGCGTAGTTCTAAGATCACGATACTTTCTGAAACTCTGATATAATAGTGAAAATACCTCTGTGACGTAGACCAGTTCCCTCATATTAAACTTGATCTCAGTTTGATATTGTACTATGAGGAGCTGAAAATCTTTATTAACATTGTACCCTGGAAAGGGTAGTGTTTGAGAAATAAGACATGCTGTTATAGAAGTACTGTAACATCATTCCTTTGGCTGCTGCTGTGCAATTTTTGTCATGCAGCAGTACAGGAGGCAAACAGAGGTACTGTTTTGAGTACTAATGACAGGACCTCTGTCCCCTCTGGTCATTTTTTACTCACAATTATTATGTTTAACTTATGTTGTTTGCATTTCTGGGAAGAAATGTTCTCTTCCCAGTATTTAACAGAAAATATCTGATGAATGGGCTAAGGCTACTGATCAGCACTCTGCCTGTGACAGTAGGGTCAACTGATAAAAGCATCTTCCCTTTTCAGAATTTCTACAATGGCTCGGTTAAAAATCAAGCCACTGTATTTTGTTGGGTCCTTGGAAGATTGATGCATTACATTATTACATTGGAATTCAAGTAAATTTTGTGTTGGAATCTAGTTAGGCTGTAACATATATCTTACTATAATGAATTTTATTCACAAGAGTTGATTAGCTATAGGAAAGAGAAGTCAGAAAAAGCTATTGTTTTGGTTTTCTTTGATTTGGGTTTGAAGGTTTTTTTTTTTAATTTTTGTGCTAAAATTAATTTTTTTTTTTTTTGGTGCTAAAATTTGAATGTTAATTTTTTGCTGAGTTGAGGAAGAATGCAAGTACAGTCTCAGCCCTGATTCTGGCTTCTCACTTTTTAAAGTGTCACATGGTATTGCCTTATAATGGATGATGTATGGTAATGGTTATAATACATATGTATACTAATGAGTATGAAAATTTGCTTCCCAACACCACACCTGGTATCTTGAAGCTCTAATAAATACATAGTTCCCTTGCCCTACTTTGATTTAAATTGACAGTCTTCTCTTTCTTTCAAAAAGAATACTGAAAAATTAATAAATTACAGGTACATATGATTACAACAATTAATGCGGTATAGGAATTTTTCTTCAATTTTCTTCAATTTTCTTCAATTCCTGCATCAGAAAGCAGAGAAACTTATTTTAACTTTTGCTGCATTGTCCATAAAAGATGTCCATCTGAAGTTGAATACTTTCTGTCGTCAGCCTTTAGAAAGTAATCTTAATTTTCAGGAAATGGTATTTATAGAGGCATGCTTATATAGAGTAAAGGACACACACAGGGTGTTTCAGGTATTCCTATTATTATTTCTAAAGCCTTAAAGACATAAAGTGTTGTGGAAGATTTGGGTTTCAGACTGTTTTTCTGATGTAAAGTTTATATTTACTAGAGGTAGAATAAGACTTGAACTTGCAATTCAAACTCAGTCATGCAAATCTATTTTGAAAGATATCATCATATTACATGAAGAGAGGTGCAGGAGAGAACTGCATGAGTGGATCAAGGGAGGGGTGGAAAATTAAAATTTTATTTTAAAATATTTTTTTCCCCCTGTACTCTGAGATCAGTTTCTATGCCACTCAGCCATACTGTCAGTAGGAAGAGAGGATAAGATTGATCCTCTTCTGCAAAATATAAAAGTGTCTTTGTTTAGTTGTATTAATTTGTCTTACTTGCTCTTTGGATGTCACAGGAGTGAAATAAGATCAGTTTGTTTTCTGCTATCCTGTGCACCACCAGCATGGCTTCACCAAGAACAAGTCCTGCCTGACCAACCTAGTGGCCTTGATGGAGTGATTACATCACTGGACAAGGGAAGGGTTACAGATGTCAGTTATCTGGACTTCCGTAAAGCCTTTCACTCAGTCTCCCATAACACCCTTTTCTCTAAATTGAAAAGAGAAGGATTCGATGAATGAGTTGTTAGATGGATAAGAAAGTGATTGGACAGTCACGTCCAGAGGGTAGTGGACAATAGCTCAGAGTCCTGATGGACATCAGCGACAAGTGGTGTCCCTCAGGGATCTCTACTGGGACCAATGTTATTTAATATCTTCATTAATGACATAGGTGAAGGGATAGAGTGCACCCTCAGCAAATTTGCAGATGACACCTGAAGGACGGAATGCCATACAGAGGGACCTGGACAAGCTTGAGAAGTGGGACCATGGGAATCTAATGAGGGTTAATAAGACCAATGCAGGGTGCTGCGCATGGCTTGGGGCAATCCTCAGAGTCAATACACAGGTGAAGACGGGGGATGTAGAGATTGAGAGCAGCTCTGCTGAGAGGGACTTTGGGGTGCTGGGAAATGAGAAGCTGAACATGACCCAGCAATGTGCATTCGCAGCCTCGAAAGCCAATTGTGTCCTGGGCTGCATCCAAAGCAGTGTGATCAGCAGTCTGAGGGAGGTGATTCTGCCCCTCTACTCTGCTCTGGTAAGACCCTGCTGGAGTGCTGCATCCAACCCTGGGGCTGAATATCAACCTGTTGGAGCAAGTCCAGAGGAGAGATACCAAGCTGATAAGAGGGATGTTGTGAGGAAAGGCTGAGAGAATTAGGTTGCTTCAGCCTGGAAAAGAGAAGGCTTTGGGTGACCTAATTGCAGCTTTCCAGTACCTGAAGGGAGCCTACAAGAAAAATTGAGAGAGGTTATTTACAAGAGCATGACAGGATAAGGGGAAATGGCTTCAAACTGAAAAAGAGTAGGTTTTGGTTAGATATTAGGAAAAAAATTCTTTGCTATGAGGGTGCTGAGACACTGGAAGACATTGCCCAGAGAAGTAGTGGATACCACATCCCTGGAAATATTTAGGGTCAGGTCAGATGGGGCTCTGAGCAATCTGGTCTAGTGAAAGGTGTCCCTCCACATGTAGGGTTGGAAGAACATGATGTTAAAGGTCCCGTCCATTCCAGCCCAGGCTATGATTATGTGATCCATGATTCTTTGTTAGCTGTACTTAGGGCAGCCTGCACAGTAAGTGCAGAGAGAAATGTAACTCAGAGAGAAAGTAATCAGAGAGAAATGGTGTCTTTCTCCTCCATCTCACTTCCTTCATTTGCTTTCTCTGTTTCTCAAAAATATTCTCTAAGGTTGTCAGTAAATCAAGACAGAAAAAGAACACCCTATTTTGAATGGCTGGACAGAGAGGGGAATTTTTCTTCAATTTATTCTCTAGCTCTTCATCTGTCTTCACAGGGAGGAAACATTTTAAAAACTTTCTTTAAAGTGTTGAGGTGAGAAGTCTGTTGCTGTTTTATTCCTTGAGGCCTCAAATTATTCTTCATTCTTGTCAAACTATATGCCCTAGACCTCCCACTAACAAAAATGTCAATCTTTTTGTCCAGGAACTGGTAAGATGCTCTGATGGCTCTTCTGACTAGAAAGCATCCAGCTTGGGATGATGGTCAAAATCTCACATCAACCAGAACCATCTCTATTCCTCCCTTAGAACTGAGAGAGAAAACACTGACAGAGCATCTTTTTATGGTGACTCTGAAAGACTGATTTTTCATGCCAGAACATCATCTTTATATTTCTGTAATATCCACTGACTTCAGAATGCCTCCAGTGTTTAATATTCTTTTATGGTTTTAGAGTCATGTTCATGTGTGAACATCTCTGTAGTATGGTCTTCTGATAGGGTCATTCAAATCCAATAAATAGGCATAAATCTATCTGTCTTGGGTTTATTTGGGTCAATCAATAATATGTAGAGGAAAAAAAGATAATATGTAAGTAGAATATGATTCTTAAGCTGGTAGGTGAAGCGTATTTGGACAATCATAATCCTCTGAAGAAATTAATAAAGTAAGGAAAATACCTTGCTTTGAATTCTGAATTTTGCTTCTGAGGATGTGGCCTGTTCTTAGCCTATATTTACTGTGAGAATTAGCTAGAAAAATGATCAGTGGTTAATACATGCAGACAGAAACTGTCAGCTAGAAATGATGAATGTGTTTTCCTTCAAACGAACAGTGTTCCCAATTTCCCATGTCCAAGGTGAGCAGTGTGATAGCAGTGCATAGGGGATAGGAATAAGAACTGGAGCAGGAAGCCAACTTCAGCCTAAAATGCAAACCAGCAATGGCTGCCTTTCAGAGGAGTTTCTAGGAGGCAGTGGTTCCCTGCTTGCAACTCCCCTGTGTCTTCTGGGATCTGCCAACTCACATCTCCAGGACAAGGAGATGGAAAGCTGCCACTTCTGCTGAACTGAGATTTCAGTACGAGAGGTGAGCCAGGAGTCCTCCGTGGGAGACAAAAGGTACTTCTGATCAGCTGATGGATGTCAGCTGGCAGCCAGTACCAGAGATAACACAGTGGGAACAGCATATCAAATCAACTTCCTTCAAATGCTCTGAGAGGAATGGTATTTTTCTCAAAGTTATGCTAAGCCTGTCTGAAAAGAAAGCAAAGGAATGGTAAACACAGAGATTACCTTCTCCAAACTATCTCCAAATGTATTTACTTTTCACAACTGGAAAGCACAGTTGAAGGCTGTAGTTCTCAGTAGCAGTCTTCTGCCGAGGACCTCTGGAACATCAAATGTCTCCTTTATCTACCAGGCACTGTAGCAAGGAAATTGGATACCTGGCTGTATTGGTATGTGACTTCTGACTCACACTTCATAATTGCTTCTCTCTCCTGGCAAAGTTTGTTTGAACTATGGGGAAATAGATTGGCCCTAGAAGGGAGGTAGTGTAGTGCAAGACAGTCATGGAAGCAGAATGTCTCTCCACCACCTCATTTGGCTTCAAGGGTATGCCACTGGTTCCTAGGCTTGTGAGTGCTGCTGTCAGGAGGCAGAGAGAAGATAAAAGGCACACACTTGAGTTATGTCCCAGCATGGGCCATCTCTTCTCGTTCTCCAGCTGGCCAAACACAGAGAGTTGCAGCTGATGAATTCTCTTGCTCTTTGTCCTGTTATATCTCCTCTTCTCACCCTATGCAGTTATTGCTTACTCTTCTTTTTCTAAAATATATTAGAAAGGAAAATAAAAATTTCTGTACTTTGAGTCTGACTATCTGTTTCTGAGAAAGTTTTTTGCTTAAATCTTTAACTGCTTAGGTTTCCTTATAATGCATTTGATTTCTAATTGATAAGTCTTTAGAAGGCATAATCGGTTGGACAAGCATTTTGTCTTGTTCCTATAGGCTTTTTTTAAGTGCTTCTTTGTAGCCAGTTTCACTTGATATTAGAGAACTGTTTATTTGCTTATGTCTCAAAACAAAAACCCAAAGAAATACTGTGAATCTACATCTGGCTGAAATGTGCCTTTGGAAGTTTGTGAGCAGTATCAGGTTTGTAGCCAGGGTAGAAATATGTAAAAGAGTTTGGGTTTGCAGTTGATAAATAGGATAATCAATGAAAAATAACATAATGAAAAGATAAAGATTTGATTAGAGAAAGAAAAAGAGACAAGTTAAAAGCTCAAAAACTATTACAAAAATTTAAACTCAAGGTTCTTCCTTAAAACACAGTAACTAGAAGGAGACATACTGGAATAGTAACAGCCTATGCCAGTTCTCTATTCAGTGATAAACTGATGTTAATATTAAGACTGAATAATTTAGGGAGAGAGATTCTGAAAATACTTATGGGTTTTAGCTTAGAAGTCCTCTTGAAAGGTTTGGAAATCATTAATATTCCCAAACTACTTTAGCACGTTTTAAAATTTTCTCTATTTTTAAGCAGTCTTTGTATTATTAGAGTCTAACTGCTTTAATACTGAAAGCAGATTTATATGTTCTAGAGTGACCTTCTGCCCAAAGGCCATCTTGCATATATATTACTCTTTATTTTCTAATTGTCGCAAAAGCTTTTAGTTTTCAGTAAAAATGTGGGGAATATCTGTCACCACTGAACCACTGCTTCACTAAAGGACTGGAAGTGAGGAATGATGTCAGAGAAGCCAGAGGCTTTCCTTGGTCAGAAGAGGAAATAAGGACATGGATGGAAGCTGGGAACGCCCTTCTGTTCACTGACACTTCCTATCAAAAAGGTGGCATGTGTTGCCTTTCCCAGTGCTAGCAGGATTCAGTTTTAGTATTTAATTTCCTTCAGATTATGTTCAAAGTGTGACTAATAGGTTTTCTGTATTCATGATCCTTTTAAATGTATTTTCTTTCAGATTGGTTTCTCTTGCTGGTTTGAACGTAAGCAGTTTATGGAGCGCTGTTTATCTAGGCATGTCTTGTTATTAAGTCTCTTTATTAACATGTGTCATGCAACTTAGATGTTCTGATTTAATGGTTAGTGGTTAAATGTATGCTCACACAGCATTGTCATGAGTAAATGTCTATAAACAAATATTTCAAATGGATATTGTAAATTAATTTTTGAATTAATGTGTTCTAAATAAGCAGAAACAGTCAGCTGTATTAGGGTGAAAAATCACATTTGAAATAACACTTTGAAATTAAAAACTTACACTATATCTTTTTGTGATCTAGAAAAAGCATTGGAAAGCAGCTCAGTAGATGTGGAGGGAAAGGTAGGAGGGGAAGAAAATAACTATTTCTGTTGCCACTATTATCTACATGAAAGTAATTTTTTTAACCAGATGAAGTAAATTCAGAAGCCTAAGTAAAGCATCATTAGCTCCACAATGTGCAACATTTATGGATATATCTGGTATCTATTCTCAACATATAGATAAATCAGTTGCTAGTATTTATAAGGGCCTAAATTTTTCAGCACTTTGTAAATACAGTTAAACTTGTTCTAAATGTCCTCTAACATGACAAAAATGAGATACTCTACCAAAAGTGTTTCTTGTACAAAATATTTTTAAATCACTTGGGAGCAGAACTAGCATTCCG
The DNA here is from genome assembly GCF_036250125.1 of Pseudopipra pipra. Taxonomy (NCBI): domain Eukaryota; kingdom Metazoa; phylum Chordata; class Aves; order Passeriformes; family Pipridae; genus Pseudopipra; species Pseudopipra pipra. The sequence goes on along the minus strand of NC_087549.1, from coordinate 77,622,136 downwards.
AGTTTTTCTGCTGTGTGGGAATATTTTCTGTAACTTGTTTTACTGAGATGTTCATGAAGATTGTAAACCACAGAAGTGCAAATAGCTGCTTTAAATGATACACAATGCAATTTTAAGGAAGAATCTGGAGTAGTGGAAGAGAACTGAATGTTATAATAATGGGAAAGCAAAAGAAAGTACCGCTCTCTTATTTATTAATTGATCAAGAAAAATTTGTCAAGCTGTGAATATTTCAGCATGTCTGTAATTGTATGCAAAAGTCAGCACATGGAGAGGAAGTGCTATTGTGGAGAAATTAGAAACATTTTTCATTATTCTGGTATCTTTGGAAGTAAAAGTGCTAGTACAATAAGTTACCTCAGGACCACTTTATTTCCATTAATGGCACAGAAAATACAATTGAAATTCTTCATGCAATTGGAGATCTTTAAAAAGAGAGATTTGAGCTTCTTTGGAAAACTTAAGTAACTGTTTTAGAAAAAGGTGTTCATATTTGAAAAAAAATAAGGCTGTCTTTTACTATATGTTTCTGAAAATGAACTGTTAGGTAATCACAATTCATAAGAAAAACAAACTTCAGTTTTTGTACACAAGCTTCATATTTGGGACAGATTTTTTTCATTTTTATTTCTGTACTCAGAGGCAGATGTAATGTTTTGTTATAAGTCACATACACAATAAAGCAGCTGGGTATTCTTACTGTTTTATTTTTTTCTCATTGAAGCCCAATTTGAAATTCTGTTTATTTTTAAGCTACTGTCTACAAATAATACATAGTCCTATTTTTATCATTCTGTGGTCAGCACAATAGTGACTCACAGAATAGTCACTGTGCCTGATGTTGGTAATGAGCAAACAATGTCCAGAGTAATAAATATTTTCAGGGACAAGACTCTTGTAACTTGTTTTGGATTTGCAGTACATATTCCATAAGAACTGGTCAGGAGAGCATATTTTATTTATTTTTTTTTAGCAAATAATTCTCTTAATTATCAGGAGACTTCTAGAGTCAGGAAAAACAAAGATATAGTAGGATAGAAGTAATTACATTTTATCATTGCATAACTGATTGTAAGCTTTACCAGTAAAAGGTCTCCAAGAAAACTGAGGGACAATTATACTTTCTACACTTTATTAGTTTTCTAGTTCATCATGTAAGAGATGTTTGCGTATCTGTGTATGTATCTTGCCCAACACAACCAAATGTTCATAATTTCTGCATTACTATTATACTACTACTAGTAGTATAATCAAAACGTTCCAACTATTTGTCGTAGCTCAGTTTTCCTACACTGCCAAGCATAACATGTAAGGCATGGGGGCATTTCTGCACTTGAAGCATGTATCTTTCATACAAATTTCAAATATCAACCCAACTCTGTGACAAATATGCCAGCCTTATGGATTTTTAGAGGTTGATTCCACTGTCTTCAGAATTTTTGTAAATAGTAAAAGGTAATTCTAACTGTGCACATGGTAGATAGAATTTCTTCAGTGAGACTGGCAGTCTTTCAAAACATTTCTATGACAAATAAACAATTGGAGAACCTGCAAATCTGTGCTCAATGGAAGATGGAGACCTGCAGAAACACTAGAAAAATCAGTTGTTTTGAAATTGAAAAACAAATCTGGATGATAGCCTGGATGAATAGTGTCACATTAAATGAATAAAGCCAAGAGGATAGTCGTGTGGTTCTTTTTTGAATGGGGTTTTTTTTGGATCTTTGGGTTGTTGTTTTTTTTTCTTTTGTGATGTGTCCTCAGAGGATTCCAATATTCCTCAAAACAACATTAATTTGTTTGGATATCTGCACCATCCAGCAAATCATCATCAGTGACCAATGAATGTTCATCAAGAGTTTGCTTTTAATTCCTCTCCTGAGTTTACTGAGCGCAGAGAAGCATACCAAGTTGAAGAAGTGTGTCTGCAATGGCCACTGTGATCCAGCAATTATAAATTCAGCATTTTTTTGTTCTTTTTCTGGCAACATCACTTGCTTTTGTTTTCTCTCATCCAGTTAGGGATACTCTGATTAAATAATGTCCTCTGAAAAAAAAATAAATTCCTGACTTAAACTCTTAAAAATTGCCCCGTCTCCTACATAATCAAGATTTTGCCAGTCCACTTTCATAAGGAGACAGTTTGAGTCTGTCACTTGTTTAAAGCGACTTCAGCTGCCATCTTGCATGTTCAAAGTGTCTTTATTGAGTAATTCTGGTGTATTTTAGAATGAGGTATTCTCAGAAGTTGGTAATTAATGAACTGCACAATAGGTTCTGACTTAGCTCAGATGGGAGACAGCAAGTTAAATCCTTATTCCAGAGAAATAGGGTAGGAACTGAGGTCTGTTGTCTCTTAAACAACTCCTAAAGTCACATGGGAGGGTGTTCACTCATCATAATGTCAAAAGGCAAGATGGAGAACAGGCAAGAAGCCTAACTTTGGCTGCTTTGATTTCTAGTGACTGAAATCTAGTGACTTAGTTCTTTAATTGCGAAAAATACTGGAAGCATGAAAAGTATTCTGGAGTACCAATAGGCAAAATAGTACATTTTAAGGCAGATGTAAAACACTGCTTCCAGATGGGAGAGGTGGGTTCAGATTCTCTCCAGTAAGGAAGATCTAACCTAAGTCATCAAGTCCTAGCTGGCTTTTCCAGTGAGTGTCTGATCTTTTGACAAGTTAAGGTGACTCAAATTGCTGCTTCCTTCTTTAAGTGTTTTCTTTCTTTTGCTTTTTCACATCATCTCTCACTTTAGTATAGCATTCAATTAAATGTTTGTTTACTTTTCCTTTCCACAAATAGTATAAATAAGTACATTGTGAGAAAAATAAAACTGAAGTTATTTTTAATTTTTTTGAGCTTGTCAGCTTTTATGTGCACCCTCTTTTTATAAGCTGACAATTACACTTCTGTTGATGTAAAATAAGTGCAATTGGATGGGGAAAATAAATCATTTTGACCTTTATATACCTTCCATATGTTAAAAACTTCACAGAATAAAAGCAGGGCTGACAAATTACAAGGAAAAATAATTATGGTATATAAAATAATCTATTTCCTTATTTTTTATTTTTGGAGGTAGTGAAGAAGGCTTGATAGGGTCTTGTAATTGCTTCATTTGTTAAAAGCCATTGTAAATGATTCTGACTTTGAGAAAAAATGTCAACCTTTTCTTTTGTGTTCTTTCCCTCTGCTTCCATTATCCACTTCAAGGTTTTTACTTTCTCTGCCAGGCAAAGTGCTCAGAATCCAAGGCTGTAAAGCAGGGATGCTTAGCTCTGCTTCTATGGTAGTGTCAATTGCAGCTCTGGGAACCAGCCATTTCTGACATTAATCTCTGTAATGGTTATGCTCAAAATGGCTTGTGTCATCATGTCATCAACTTCATGTCAGAGAGACGTACTTCAAAACAGGTACCAGCGCTGAGCACAGTGGCTTGCAGTGACAAGCAAATAAACAGAAAAATAATATCTTAATATCTCTCTGCTTTCTTTTCTGCTTTTCCATTTCACAATTTTTAGTCAAAATACATGTGTCTCTTACCTTTGACAGGATTGTATACTGCTGTGTAAAATACCACCTGTTAGCAATTTATATCCTTGTGACTCACAGTGGAAGCCTTGTTGTGTATCAAAAGAAATGAAACATTATGAAAAAAATGGAATATGGTGCTACACTGGGTTTTTCCGTAATATAGATTTTTTTTCTTAGGGTGTTTTTAAAAATGTCTTTGATTTTAAAGCTTGAAAGTTATATTCTTATGTAGCTTTCTGTTGCTTTGGTTTATATATACTACAATAAGTATATATTTATTGTTATATTTCTTCATAGATATTTCATTGATCATAACACAGAAGAAGATAGGTATTTCACCATTGATGCTAGTACTGGGACCATTAAGACTGCCAAGATCTTTGACAGAGAGGAGACACCTTGGTACAACATCACAGTGGCTGCTTCTGAGATAGGTAAATAATATATTTGGCACATAGTATTAAACATAAAACTTAGAAAGGAAAATAATAATTTTCAGATTTTAAGAAACACCATCTTGAGATGTTATGTTCTTTTTAACGCCATTGGGTTTTTAGCCAGTCTGGATAAAGGAGAGTTTTCTCTGTGTGTGTGTGAATACCCTAAATCCACAGAACAAGAAAACAAAATGCCACACACCTATGTGATTCCACCTGTGTAAATTTACCATGTTTTTCTGTATGTAACAGAAGGCAGCCAGTTTACCTAGGAACAGTTTCAAGCATATTGTGTCCTAAAATCAGCAACTTCTCTGGTTTATGTTTCATAGTTCATATATCTTAGAAGTTAACACTTTATAGTACTGTCTGAGAAATACATCCGTCTTTCTTGTATCTACTATTGAACTGTTTTAGCAAACTGGATGTTAATATGCCTGTGTTAATTTATCAGGGTATACCTCTGGCCTTTTATTAGGCAAATTGCCAGGTAAAGATACAATAAATACTTACCTGTGTATTTGAAAGTCCTCTAATTTTGATGAATTTCCATTGTCTCAGATAACCCCTGCAATAATCAAAAAATGTCTGGCTGAGTAGTCCCAGATAAATATTTTTACATGAGGCAAGGACAGTTTAAAGAACACTTCAGTTAGCCTTTTCATTACAAGGTCTTTGTTTTCGCACAGTCAAAGTTTTAAAGTTAAAAAACTCAACAAAGAAAATGAAGGAAAAAAATCCTAACCTGAATCAATAGATTCAGCCCTGCTAAGCACTATTCATAATATCATTTTTCCTTTTTTTTTTTTCTTTGTGTATGTATTCCATCATTTCCACATAACAAAATGCAGGGTTTACTTTTAAGAGGTGCCACTGGTATTTTTGAGCCTGGTCTTCTTTCATCTGTGTATTTCTGGGTTAAAATGTAATCTGTTCCACCACTAGATCACTAGCATATACATAGAACAAACAGCATGAACAAATTTTATAAAGACAACAAATTGTTTCTTATTATTGTACCTACTTTCACAACTAAATTGACATTTTGAGCTAAGTACTTTTCTATAGTAAACAATAAAATCAAGAGTTTTATGGTTAGCTCTTTGAAAAGGTAGTCACTGACACTTCTATGTGCTTATCAGTGTCTTCATATCTATAATGTGCTATTTCAGTGCAGCATGAAATAAAATATAATTTAAGCCTAATTATAAGCAGATGAACAGTAAGTGCTAATTTGAAATAAGATTTGAAAACTACACTGGGATACTGAAAAAAAGGAGTAGTCATGAGTCCTTTTCTGGAAGCCATCAAAATGTAATTATTTTGCAGAAATAAATCTCAATAGCATAAAACCTAAATGGAGCTTCCTACACATTATTTATTTCACATAATCAAAAGACTGGTGTTACATGTATCATGCTGAGAGAATAGTATGGAGAAATGAGGATTATGTTTATAATTAATATAGAATGGAATAAATAATAAGGATGATATGTCTTTTTTTAAAGACATTTAGAATTCTCTGTTCCAGGTGCAACTTGTTACAGGAAAATATAGATCTTTGTTATTGATAAAGTTGGAGCTGTAAAAATAAGTAAATCTATGGTGTCAGTTGGAAAAACAATTCAGCTATGAAGAAAGGAAGAGATAGTAGTGAAGAAGAGATGGATGACAGACAGACTGACATAACAGGCAGCTTTTTCTTGTATCTGATTCTTCAGCCATTTTCTTATTTGCAGTAATTTGAAAATTACAACACTGTTGTACTCTTCCAAATCCATTGTGAAATTAGTAACTGAATCCATGGTGGAGCAAGAAGCATATGTTTTGTACGGCACATCAATGCCAAAGCTCTTAAGTGCTGTCTATCCCATATTTACAATCTTTTATGGCATTTGCTTTAAAGTCCATGCACAAGGTATTGCAGAACTAAGCTTAAAGCTGAAAAATAGGCCAAAGGCTATGACCAAAGTGTTATTTAGCTGTGGCAGTGGGAGTCTTCAAGTTTATCTGTCGTGGTAGAAGGTGTTGGTAGCTTCTGACACCATCTGCTTAGCCAGGAACATAGCAGAACCTGCAAGGCCCAGAAAGATTGTACTGCTTCAACAAGAGGTCCTCTGCAGAAATAAAGCATTGGTTGTAGTTAGTTTCTTGAAGTATTTTCCTCTCTTGATTTTGTGCTACATTTCACTGATAGAATTCAGTTTCTACCTATCATCCTTTCAGCAGCTTGTTGTAGCTTGGCTTACTTTGCATAGCTGAAATTTAGAATCAGCATCATATTTCTACCCTCAAATGTATGATATCCTCATGCTACTCTTTCTGAACCTTCCATAAGACATTTATTTTCACTTTTCATCTTAGTATGTGATATACACTCTGCATTGGTCAAGTGTCCTCTGAAATCAGTGGAAGTTCTACCACTTTCCTCTGTGGGAGTAATGCTGATACAATAATCAATGATTTTTTTCTGTTTATGCTGCTACTTTTTAAAGCACACCAGAGTTCCTTACTATAAGAATGGATGGGCAACCTTTTTTTTCTTTAACATGCGTTGTTCTTAAACAGCAATATACAGTGAGGAAGAGTGGGATTTTGGTGTCCAGAAGCTCTTGCTTTGATTGTTTCAGTACTGGTACTTCCTGTAATCTACTTATGATATTAGAGAATAAGATGATTAAGGAATACTGTATTTTTATTGTAAGATCTACAGACTATGTCTGGGGCAGGGGGAAGGAGTAGTAGTATTTTAAAATACAGTTTCACATAGAATTATTCACTGGCTTTTCATTATCTTTTTAGAATTCTTTGGAAAAAATTATATAAGTCTATTTGAAAGAGGGAGGAGATAGGATTTCCTTGGCTCTAGTAAAGGTTTTTGAACAAGTCTTTGACAAGAGTAATGAAAATAGGAAAATATAACAGATGAAAGACTTGTGAGATGAAATACAGACATAGTAAATGGCTGTCCCTTTGGAAGTGGAAGAAGTTAAGGTTGAGCTATTTTAGAGATTGGTGTAGGATTTGTCAGTTAGAATTCTTTGTGATGATGTCACTCAATGATAGAAAGTGATTCAAATTCCAAAATAACCTCCCTAGATGCTAAGAATTAAGGAAGATGGAGAGAGATTCTTGTAAGAATCGTAGAATTGTAGGCTAGATAAATGGAGGGTGACATGGATTAAAAATTGTCTGAAATGGCAGGTTCAAAGGGCTGTGACCAGCAGCTGAAGGCCAGTCACTAGGAAGTACTCCCAGTGTCTGATACAGGATACAATACTGTTTAATCTCTTCATTAATGGCCTCATTGGTGGAACAGAGTGCACTCTCAGCCAGTTTGCATATAACATTGTTGCCTTAAGAGACCGCAGAAAAAAAACTTTCCAGGCCAATTTAGTGTATAGGACAAAGAGAGTAGGTTCTTTAATCAGCCTACTTGAACTTGCTGATCTATGGAGGTGCCTTCCAAATCCAACAATTCTATGATTTTCTGATATTGGGAACTGTGTTTTGAATGTGGAAAGGACAACAAATTGTGATGTATTCTCAAAAAAAACAGGTGATTTTAAAAATAATTTTAGGTGATTCCATTAAGGTTTCTTTCAAGCATATATTAGTGCTGATAACAAAAGCAAAAGCAACAATAGCAGCAAAATCCCAAATCACAGCAATTGCAAGAGAAAGGGGCAGTGAATGCAGAAGGAATAAAAGCCACAGGGAGAAATAAACACAGGTGATTGAAGGAATCAGAGAATGTCTTGACCTGAGAATCAAAGTGAGGATTATAGCTTTCACTGGAAAATTCTGTTTAGAAATGTTTCAAGGAATACTTTATCATAAACTCCTTTTAGATACTACTTATAAAAACAGAACTGACTGTGTTCAGTGTTTGTACTGAAATTTATACTGTATCTGTAGACACAGAACAAACCAGCTTCTAGATATGGCTTTCCGATGATGCTAACATCAAAAAACAGCTGGAATTTGTAAAGTACTGGACATTTAGATGGGTAATAACTGTTCTTGTAATGAGAAACCCAATTTTTGAGAGCAAGATAAGTGCTTATATTTCAAAGATTTTAAAGGTGCTTTTACACAGGCATTGGAATGGGCTGCCCAGGGAAGTGGTGAATTCTCCATCTCTGGAGGTTTTAAGATGAGACTGGATGTGGCACTTAGTGCCGTGGTCTAGCAACAACGGCTGTAGTGGATCAAGGGTTAGACTTGATGATCTCGGAGGTCCCTTCCAACCCAGCTGATTCTATGATTCTATGATTCTCTTGGGAATTTTTCACACATTTCTCTTATGCAACTGGTAAGCATACCAGTATGTGAAATGGATTTCTGGGTTTACTAGATCATCAATAGTTTTGTGATGGAGTTATGGTATTCCTGAGTGTCTCCAGAATGCTATGAATGGAAAAGCAGATAGTTTCCCTCTATTTACCTAAAAGACCAAATTAAATACAATGAGCACACAAACTTGTCTTTGAAGGGTCAATAAAGAGTTCCTAATTTGTAAGCTGTGGAAAGACCGTAGAGAACAGGAGCACTGAAATAACAGTGTTCCTATAACAGTGTTCCTGCCAGGTTCTGTCACATCCTCCAGACTAAAAAAAATCCTATCAAGAGTGGACAAATGACCACATGAAAGGATACTGTACATACAAAGCTTTCATACTGCAATAGATTAGAAATAAAAATACTAAAGAGACATCATTATGCAATTGATTTTACAGAAAAAAAAACCACCAGAGATCTTCAAGGTGTTAGACAAAAACAGATTTGGAAAAAAACCAACAAAACAAATATATTTGTCTTTGTTTATGTCTTCTCTGTTTACTATGCCATGTATGTTCTTCATACTAGCTTCAGGGAAAAAGATAGAAATGTTACAGAAGTGTTTCATTGACAAAATATGCAATACCTTATGATGTGGTATTGAAAAGATACCAGAAAAATACAGTCATTACAAAAAAAAATTCAAAAAAATAACTTTCAGCTATATTTTCGTAGAGCGCCAACAAACCTTTTCAGAAATAAAATATGTGAAAAGTCAAGATAACTCACAAGAATAAGAGTTTGGAAGAGTTAGTTTGCAAGCATTAGACTAAAAAGCATTAAAGTGCATTTTCTAATTTTAACATAAGCAGTTTTTAAATCAGTAAGTGTTGGTAAAATCAATAACAGAAAGATATAGTTACACAATTCAGATGAAAATAGGATACATAAAGACAAATACTAATTTTCAGCAGTGAAATATAAAACCGCTTGACATGTTGAATGAATAGAATAGTGAAAGTCCTATAATTACATTAAATAAACAGATGAAGTATATAATCATAGTGAGGTGCAGTTATATCTTTTCTTTAGGAACACAGGGATATTGCCAACTCATATTGCCATCAATGAACAGCAAGTCATGAGAAGAACTTGACAGTTCTTTTTCACATTTTATGTTTGCATTGTAGCTGAAGAGACATTACTGAGATTTTGGTAGGATATTAAAATATATTACTCCTGGTAATATATTGAGACTCTCATATGAAGAAGGAGAACTGAAGCTAGAGTGGAAATGTAAAGTATAAATAGTATCCCTGTTAATGCTATTAAGAGGCACACTGATTTATATTACAAGAAGTAAAATCAAAAGACAAAAGTCCACAATTAATTTCTGGTTTTTTTGAAACTTGTGAAAACAACATGTGCATTACCTGAAGGAAATAAGTCTATGGAGTAATAGCTTCCTGGACTACAACATTGACAAAATTAGAAAACAACAAGAATTTTTTAAAATTTATTTTCTAATTTTATTTTTTTCCACATAATCAAGAGTAACTCTAATACCTTGTGTCAAATAATTAATTTTTAGAAAATTTTCCCTTTTCAGTATCTTTACAAAAGTAATCTAATTACAGTGTTATAATCTGCTAACACTCTGTGTCTTGTGGAGAATTGGATGATTGTTTAATACCACTGAGTTTGTTCCTAGATTTGTGTCTCAGCTTTATTTTGAAGTGAATCTTTTTCTTACAATAAATAAAAAATGTCTTTGTGATTTTTGATGTCATTTTTTTTCTTCAAAACTAAAAACTTTTTTTTAACAATAGAGAATAGACTTAAATAGTGAAATTCACTCAATTTTTTTAACATCATTACAGGGAAATATTGTTGCATACATGTCACATGCATTGTTTTGCTACATTTGTTGTTAACTCTATTAGGTACATTACAGAAGCGAAAATAATGTTGTTATCATAAACCCTACCTTCACCAGGAAAAAAATCACATTCATCCTTTGTCTTTTACCTCACTTGCATTCTACCTGCTAGCTCAGTTTCAGAAAGAGTTTTGGTATTGGTAATATTTACCTTATTTTTCCAAGAAACAGAATCTGCCACAAAAATATTTCCCTAAGTATGAAATCAATTACAAGATTAAAGTAGATTTTAAAAACTACAAGATCTGAGTTTTAAGACTGTATTTGTCATGGAGTAGTGACAAATTGGATATCATTCACAACAATATGAATTAGACAATAGAATCATTGTTTGTAAAAGACTTTTAAGATCACTGAGTCCAACAATTTAGTCTGAAGAAAAGGAGGCTCAGGGGAGATGTTACTGCTCTCTACAACTACCTGAAACGAGGTTGCAGCAAGATGAGGGTTGATCTCTTCTCCAAAGTAACAAGCAATAGGACAAAAGGATATAGTTTTAAGTTGTTTAATCTGGATATTGAGGGGAACTGAGGGCCCTATATGTCGGCCAGACCCATCCCACAGGGAAGTTTGCTGTCTTCCTGGGGCCAGGGTGAGGGATATTACAAAAACACTTCCTAAGCTTATTCAACCCTCAGACTATTACCCGCTGTTGGTTGTCCAGGTTGGAAGTGATGACATCAATAATAGGAGTACCAGGGTAATTAAAAAAGATTTTAAGGCTCTGACCCGATCACTTCATGGGACAGGAGCACAGGTAGTAATTGGCTCAGTTCCTGTGCTAGCTGGAATGAATGAAGAGATAAATGAGGAGAGGTTTAGGAAAGCACAGCTTACCAATAGGTGGCTTAGAGGATGGTGCTATCGTCAAAATTTTGGGTTTTTTGATCATGGGGCAAACTCCATGTTGCCTAGTCTCGTCAAACCAGATGGGCTTCATCTATCTGGGAAGGGCAAAAGAACTGTAGCCCGTAAGTTGGCAGGGTTAGTTAGGAGGGCTTTAAACTAGGTTTGAAGGGGGAAGGGGCGGCAACTGGGCTCTCCAGAAAAAAGCCTAAGGGTGTAGAGCCTGAGTTGAGAATAAAATCAATGGCCCAGCTGAAGTGCATGTACACCAATGCACGCAGTATGGGAAACAAACAAGAGGAGCTGGAAGCCATAGTGCAGCAGCAAAACTATGACATAGTTGCTGTCACAGAAACGTGGTGGGATGACGCACACGACTGGAGTGCTGCTATGGGGGGCTACAAGCTCTTCAGAAAGGACAGGCAGGGAAGAAGAGGTGGAGGGGTGGCTTTATATGTTAGAGAGTCTCTTGACTCTGTTGAAGTTGAGGTCAGCAGTGACAAGGTTGAGTGCCTGTGGACCAGAATCAGGGGGAAGGCCAACAAGGCTGACATCCTTGTGGGTGTCTGTTACAGACCGCCCAACCAGGATGATGAAGGAGATGAATTATTCTACAAGCAGCTGGCAGATGTCTCAAAATCTCCAGCCCTTGTGCTTGTGGGTGACTTTAACCTGCCGGATATCTGCTGGGAGCTTCATACTGCAGAGAAGAGGCAGTCAAGGAGGTTCCTGGAGTGTATAGAGGATAATTTCCTTCATCAACTGGTAAATGAGCCTACCAGGGGTAAGGCCCCACTAGACCTACTGTTTACAAACAGAGAGGGGCTGGTGGATGATGTAGTGGTTGGAGGCCGCCTGGGGCATAGTGACCACGAAATAATTGAATTTTCAATCCTCAGGGATGTAAGGAGAGCCATCATTAAAACCTCTAATCTGGACTTCCGGAGGGCAGATTTTGGCCTATTCAAAAAACTAATTCAAGGCATACCCTGGGAAACAACCCTTAAAGGCAGGGGGGTCCAGGAGGGATGGACATGCTTCAAGCAGGCAATTTTGAGCGCACAGGAACAGGCTATACCAGTGTGCCGAAAGGCCAGCCGGAGGGGAAGACGGCCGGCTTGGTTAAATAGGGAGGTTCTAAAAGAAATCAGGGATAAAAAGAAAGTTTACAGACTGTGGAAAAAAGGGCTGGTTACTTATGAAGAATTTACGAAGAGAGCTAGGTCATGCAGGAAAAAAATTAGGGAAAGAAAAGTGGAATTTGAAGTTAATTTGGCTAATTCAGTTAGGGATAACAAAAAGTCCTTTTATAAATACATTAATAGCAAAAGGAGAGGCAAGGAAAACCTCAGTTCTCTGTTGGACTTTGAGGGAAATATAGTTAACAAAGATGAGGAGAAGGCTGAGGTACTTAACACCTACTTTGCCTCAGTTTTTAGCAGTAAGACAGGTGGCCCTCAGGACAACTGGCCTCTAGAGCAGATAGACAGAGACAGAGACCTGAATAGCCCTCCTGTATTCCAGGAGGATGTAGTTAGCGACTTACTGAGCCAGCTGGATCCCAACAAGTCTATGGGACCAGACGGGATCCATCCCAGGGTGATGAGAGAGCTGGCAGAAGAGCTTGCCAAACCGCTCTCCATCATCTTCCAACAGTCCTGGCTCTCTGGGAAGGTCCCAAATGATTGGAGGTTGGCGAATGTCACCCCAATCCACAAAAAAGGCTGCAAGCAGGACCCTGGCAACTATAGGCCTGTCAGCCTGACCTCGGTGCCTGGCAGGGTTATGGAACAGATCATCCTGAGTGCAATCACACAGCACCTTCAGGATGGACAAGGGATTAGACCCAGCCAGCATGGGTTTAGGAGGGGCAGGTCCTGTCTGACCAACCTGATCTCTTTTTACGATCAGGTGACCCACCTGGTGGATGAGGGGAAGGCTGTGGATGTGGTCTATCTAGACTTCAGCAAGGCCTTTGACACTGTCTCCCATAATATACTCCTGGAAAAGCTGGTAGCCCATGGCTTGGACAAGTATACCCTCTCCTGGATTAGGAACTGGCTGGAGGGTCGGGCCCAGAGAGTGCTGGTGAATGGAGCTGCATCCAGCTGGCGGCCGGTCACCAGTGGTGTTCCCCAGGGATCAGTGTTGGGCCCAGTCCTGTTTAACATCTTTATAGATGATTTAGATGAGGGGATTGAGTGTATCATCAGCAAATTTGCTGATGACACTAAATTGGGAGGGAGTGTCGACCTGCTGGAAGGCAGGAGGGCTCTGCAGAGGGATCTGGATAGACTTGAGAGATGGGCTGATTCCAATGGGATGAAGTTCAATAAAGCCAAGTGCCGGGTCCTGCACTTTGGCCACAACAACCCCATGCAGTGCTACAGGCTGGGCAAAGAGTGGCTGAAGTGCAGCCAGGCAGAAAGGGACCTGGGGGTACTAATTGACAGGAAGCTCAACATGAGCCAACAGTGTGCCCAGGTGGCCAAGAAGGCCAATGGGATCTTGTCCTGTATCAAAAATAGCGTGGCCAGCAGGAGCAGGGAAGTGATCCTTCCCCTGTACTCTGCATTGGTGAGGCCACACCTTGAGTATTGTGTTCAGTTCTGGGCCCCTCAGTTCAGAAAGGATATTGAGGTGCTGGAGCGGGTCCAGAGAAGAGCGACAAGGCTGGTGAAGGGACTGGAGCATAAGTCCTATGGGGAGAGGCTGAGGGAGCTGGGGTTGTTTAGCCTGGAGAAGAGGAGGCTCAGAGGTGACCTCATCACCGTCTATAACTACCTGAAGGGAAGTTCTAGCCAGGTGGGGGTTGGTCTCTTCTCTCAGGCACTCAGCAATAGGACAAGGGGGCACGGGCTTAAGCTCCGCCAGGGGAAATTTAAGTTGGATATCAGGAGAAAATTCTTTACAGAGAGAGTGATCAGGCATTGGAATGGGCTGCCCAGAGAGGTGGTGGATTCACCATCCCTGGAGATTTTTAAACGCAGATTGGACGTGGCACTGAGTGCCATGATCTAGTAAATGGACTGGATTTGGACCAAGGGTTGGACTCGATGATCTCGGAGGTCTTTTCCAACCCAATCGATTCTATGATTCTATGATTCTATGATTCTATGATATTAGGAAAAGTTGCTTCACTGATAGGGTGGTCCAGCATTGGAACAGGTTGCCCAGGAAAGCAGTGGAATCACTATCCCTGGAAGTGTCTAAAAACTGCGTGGATATAGCAGTATCTACCACTCTTTAAAATGTGCTAATCAATGTGATAAGGAAAGCCTACACAAAACTATTAAAAAAATCCAATAGTTGTTGAAAGGCAGCTAGTTCAAGAAGTGATGTATCTAATTCAAATTTTGGTGCTTATTCTCTGTTTATATTGGTTTGGTCATTGACTTCTAGGCATGCTAGATTTTCTTCTCCTCTGTTTCTTTGGGGAAAGCTATGATGAAGATATTCCTATATTGTCATCTGAAGATGATGTAGGCTATTGCTTTTGTTGGTTACCAAGGTGGGTCCCAAAGAGGGGATAGATTTTGGGATCACGTGGCATTTATTTCTCTGTTTGAGGCTTTGTAAATCAGTAACAGAGTCTCAAAACAGATATTTTTGGCCACAGAACCAGTATATGTTGTGGTACGCTGATTAACATTGTCTATGAGCTGCAGAATTTTGCTTGCATTAAGGCAGAGGGTTTTCCAGCTTGAGAGTTCTAAATATTTTCAGTCTGCTGCAGTGCCATAATCATTACTATTGCTCCTGTAGCTGCTGTTTCTATCACTACGAGCATAATTTAAGAGAAGTGAGCAGTGCCTTCAGGTTTGTGTTCATCAGTGAAAAGTTAAATTTTGCTACAAGAAAAAAGTAAAAACATTTTCTAGCCAACTACAGGCAACAATATTTAGAAGCACTCACTAGCTGAAAAAAGCAGACTAGAAAATTACACTTATTACTAAATTATGCATAATTTTCAACTTGCCAGAAAATTTAGTTTATCACGTATACACCATCCTGAATTAAACCCAGTATTTTCTGAATACTGCTACAGTCACTTATATATTAGACATTATTTCATCACTTTAGCTCTGCTTCAGTAGTTTATTTTATCCTTCCTAGGTCTGTGTTTATTATTCTCATCTGTTAAAACTAATCTTTATTAGAGAAATGTATGAGCCCTTTATACTTTTCTTTAAAAAGTAAGGGTATAGATAGTTAGTTGGTAATTTCCTGTGTATTGGTTTGCCTCGTAAGGTCTTGGAAAGATGTCAAAATGGGATTTATATAATATAGTTAAACAGTTCATAACTGTTTAACTCTACCAGTCTAGGAAAAAACCCAAACCAAACAAAAAAACCACAATAACAAACAAAACAAGAAAATGAAAGAGACAAAAAGCAAATAAACAAAACCACAAAAGACTGTTCATCTCAGGACTTCTATTCTGAGAGTCATTCAGGTAGAATTTATTTTCATAAAGCCCATGGGAATTTTGTTAATGAAAAGGAAGTATCAGTAGCAGTAATATAGCAGTAGCTATATTAAAAAGCTTTCTTCTTACATATGGATTTTAAAGTCGGCCCTGCAGAAACTAATGAAAGAGAAGATTGAAGGCTTCAGACTGGCTGTTGATAGGGTCTTCTGTAAATTTAGAGTGGACTTACCAGTGGAGGATCTGATAATGAAATTGATTCACTTTACAGATATTTAGTATTCTGAGAAAAGATCTATTCTGGGAAAAGTCTCAAGCATAAGAAAGCAAGTATCTAGCATAAGTGAATCAGAGCAATGTTTCTGCTTCAGTTACTCCTTAAAACAGAGAGCATTCGCTTTGAAAAATCTACTCTAGAGGCATAATGCTAATAGGACACAGAATGTTTTATAATGTGCAGGCCTGAAATCTATGTCAGCACTGATTATCTTAAAACTGGAAATCTGCCAAACTGCTGCAAGAAATTTGTCTAATTAACAAAAAAGGTACTATTAACAGGGCCAGTTATTAGAGTGGTTTGGAGATCACAGGTGAGTTGTATACCTGAAAAAGATTGTAGGTTATATTGAATTGATTCTCTAAAGCAAACCTTAAAAGAAAAATTAAAAAAGAAAAAAGCTTGTATGTGCTTCAATTCATTCTCATTCTCTTCCCCCATTATAAACTGTTCTGTCATCTTGCATGCAAATCTATGTTATATGCACAATCTTCCAGACTGTTTTTGTAAGTGGTGTTAATACTGTCCCTATTAGCATTTTGTGGTGAGTAGGCTGTCAGTATGGAAATTTGCCTGCAAATGTCAGTGATCCCATGAGGTAGCTCTTTCCAGAGAGATACTAATAATAATTTGTGAATTAAGAACTCTTTCAAACTGGTGAGGTATTCATAAATTCTTTGTACTGAAAAGCAGCTGCAGAAGAAATAAAGGTAAACTTTCTGAATCTCTATAAAATATCTCTGTGAAAATACTGCAAATCTAACCAACTAGAGTAAGACTGGTCTGGGTAGTAGTGACTGGCATACAAGAGGACACCTTTAAGGTGGGACAAAGAGGTCTGCTACACTATACTGAAAAAAAAAATTAACCCTTTTGCAGCACACTGGACTAAAAAGCTTGATTTTTCCTTCCACAGTAACTATTCAAACATGCCAGACCTAAAGAGCAGTCCTACATCTCTGGTACCCTCTGCCCTGTCCTCTTCCAGCTTTTTTGCTCTCTTCATCTTAGATGCATTATATCCCCTTATACTTTTGAAGATGGCACTGCTTTGAGTTGGAAACTCAGACTTCCAGAAGTCCCTTTCAACTAAGATTTTTTCAGTGATCCTATGATTACCTGATAATCACAAACTTTTTTGGCTTCTGGCTAAAACTCCTTTGAGTTTTCTTTAGTATTAAAATCCTCAAATTCTTCATTATAGTTTTGAATACCCTCCAAAATGGATTTGTTCCTCTTTAACCCTTTACTATGATCTCCACCTTTTATCTCCTTTCTATGCTTTTGTGTCCTTCATTTCATTTATACCACTTTCTAATTCACATACCACACAAATTATGTGTGACAACCTCAACAAATTGTCAAAACCAAAGTTTCTTTTAGCCCTAGACACCATGTTCTGTAGTTGTAATCACAGGATTTTTGTAATTGCATTGTCTGATGATGTTGACAAAAGAAGTTACCTAAATCTGTTGTAAGCTATATTTAAGTGAACAGTAAGAAATATTAAATCTCTACCACTTATGGTATTCTGCACAGTTTCTTGACCTATCTCCAGGAAAGAAACAAACATCTTTTGTGTTAATAATCATACTGCAAAGAGTGTCCTGGAGAGAAGATTGATTCCTTCAGTAATAAAAGCGAGAGTAGATAAATGGTTCCCTTCTCCCAGACACTTAGTGGACAATAAAGAGTCATTCCTTCTCACCTTCACTTCACATATCCCCAGCATTTTAACATTCCTCAAAGTTTTCCACTAAAGGTGTTTTCTGTATAGCAACAGAAACCCTCCGTCTTGCATGAACACAATTGAGATAGCCCGTTTTAGTCCCTTAGTTTACCTCATACAAAGACATTCATAGGTTCAGGGTAAAGCTGAAAATAAGAATATTTAAGGAAAATTTCAGCAAGAAAATAGAATTTACAAGTCTATAAATGTCTTCTGAGTGTATTCTTCTAACTCCTAACGTTAATGTTACTGGGAATAGAGGTTCCTCTGTTACCTGTCAAGTCTTCTGTTGACTTTTTTGATCTCCTTTCAATTCCCATTTTACAGGGATAATTGACTAAGTTCCAAAAGTGAAGAAAAATCATCAGGTGAATGTAGACCTATTAGTTAAAAAGAGAATGTGAAAAATCTGAAGAGAACTTCTAAGCCCTAGATGCTTTGGCCAGTATCCCATGTGAAAACAGGGAAGATAGAAATAGATCTCTCCATTTGACAAAAGAAACTTCAACATTCTCAAATATTCTTTCATTGTCAGCCTACATCACTGATCACTTTGAAGCCAAGTATATGTCTAATCAATGCTTTCCAGAATTCTGAGCAGAGATCATTAAAGGTTTAACAAAAATAAAGCATTTTACAAATGACCCTCTTTGACAGAAACATGGTTTGGATTAATTGCAATCAAAATAACAAAGGAGAATGAGGTTTAGACTACTAATGTTTCTCGGTTTTTTTGCCTTTGTTTTTCATGAACACTCACAGGGACATGAACTTTTAATATGTCGGTTTGTAATACCCCATTTTATTGCATTTGAAAGATTGACTTTACTGTCTTCTACTGATAGTCTAATTTAATTGGTGAATGGAAGATGAAGTTTGTCATCTAATTGATTGATATATGGACTTCAGAAGGTGTATATTAGTTAATTATAAAAAGTTCAAATGCATAAAACTTTTAATAAAATAAAATTACCTTATTACTTAGAAGTAAGACCAAGGGTATTATGGATTGAAAAGAATTGTTGGGCTTTTTTCCATTTTGTCATGTAAAGTGTTTTCTCATTGAAAGGATTCTATTTATTGTGCTAGGGTGAAATCTTTCTGAAGGTGAACTCTCATGAAAGTACAGATCACAGACTAAGACACTGGTACTTAGACATTGTTTTCTTCCTGCAAAAATCATTTTGAGAATTAGCATAATAACTTGTGAAAAATTAGAACTCCAGTTTGGGAGAGGCTTACGCATTTGTATTTTTTTATTACGTTTGTATTTTATTCTATCAACTCTTTAATATCTTTTATTCTATCAACTCTTTTTTGTATTGGATTTAATTCAGTACTGTGATGACACTTTCACATTCATTGCAAAGCAATTGATCATAACTTACATTTGAATTAAGTGACTTAGGACTCATACCATGCTTCCCATTCTTTTTACTTACTGTTTTTTCAAAACAGTTAGTGAAGCACAGCAAACACCTTTTAATACGTTGCTACCAAAATTTCTGTAATAAGCCACCTTTAAATTGAGGATGCAAATGAATATTGAGTACTTCAAAGGGCTTAATACCCTCCTGTGTGTTTTGCAGACAATCCTGGACTGGTGAGCCACGTTCCAGTTGGTGTTAGAATACTGGATGTCAATGACAATCCTCCAGAGCTTGCCAGAGATTATGATGTAGTCGTCTGTGAAAATGCAAAGCCTGGTCAGGTAACTCTCACAGTTATCTTTGTCCCAGTCATAAAGAACAATTACTTTGTTAATGTAACATGTCAGAAGTTTGATTTGGGGAATATATGTCATAATTCTTTTTTATTTCATTTTAGCATTTCACATTTGATTCAACTTTTTAACTGTATTAGGGTGAAGGGAGGAAATTTGTCTTGTTGCTGCAAAAAAAAAAACCTCAAACTCTCTTCTGTAAAGGCAAGTAAAACTTTAATCTTGTCAGATAAGTGATAGAATTTGACAAGCCTGACTATCCTGAACAAAGTGAATGAAGCAGATTTAACATCTCTCATCTAAATGCCACATAGTAGCAAGGTTTCAAATAAAGCTTACTGAAATGGCTGGTGAACATGGCTAACATCCTCATTTTTTGCATGTTGCTTGCCCTTGTCTATGCAGGGTCATTTTGGAAGAGATGTTGAATGAGTTTTTCACAACTGTGAGCATGGGGAGGGTTAGAATGAGAGTAAATAGCTGAATCACATTCTAGCCACTGCTCCTGTGATCCATGCACTTCACTGCTGTCCAGGGTTTGACAATTTTACCAAGTGTCTTTGCTTTTCTGCATAGATTGAGTTTTTACACACCACACTATGCTAGTTTTGCATTATTGCACAGGTTGTATGTTTCAATTATGAGCTCATATCTTTCCTAAAGAATATATTACTAGTAATAACATTTTTTTCCTCAAATTCTTAAAAGCAGTGTACATAAATGCATAGTGGCATATTTCTTAAATTTTAAAGCACAGGTTATAAAAATGCTGTACTTCATCTGACTATTGCCTGATCAAAGTTGTCTTCACTCTAACAATGTCCAAAAGCTGACACCTAAAGAGCATTATAAGAATGTGGCAAGCGTGTATGATACTTAACCAAGTACTTCCCTGGTCTCAGATCACTTGTGGATCATTTCCTGACCCAAATGTGGTGTCTGTGTTTTTAATAATCCTTTAATAACCATGGCATATGAATCTGGCTAGCTTTTCCCACAACCAGCATAACCTTTTGATATCTACTACCTTGTAGTTTTACATCTTAACTGCATGCTTCAATAAAACCTACAAGCTTTTTCCTTTTTTTTTTTTTAATCTTCCCATGCTGTATTCCATTGATATTTACCAGTTCTTGTGTTGAGGGAGAGGGAGAGAAAGTGCAGTTGATCTCTATTTTTTATTGCTGTGCCATGCATAAGTCTCTAGTGCATTGCCCCTTAGCCATCCCTTGTCCAAACTGAAGAGTCCTACTTAACTGGGACAAGCCATGATAAAGCCCTTCTAGACTTTTGATCATTCATATTTTCTTCCCTTGAACTTTCTCCAATTCCTCTCTATTCACCCTGAGGGGGAATCAAGATTCAAGATGCAGGTATGCAGTGGTTTATAATTCTTATAATAGCTTATGCTTCATAGTATATGATGATCTCTGCTTTGCTCTATAGTACTTTCATAGCAATTTCTAACAATGGCTTTGCTTTTTAACCACTAGTAAGCACTGAATGCAAAAAGCTGCCTGCAATAACACCAATATCATTAAAAGTAATAGTCAGTTCAGAGATCATCATCATGTATATGAAGTTAAGACTTTATGTATCCTATAAGACATTTATGGTTACATTGATCAACAAATGGTCAAACATAAACAGGAAATTTCTGTGACTTTCCCTTCTCGTGGAATAGACAATTTACAGAAGAGACTCTGTTTCTTTTAAGCAATTATGTGTACAAGGACCTTCCCTCCTATCTAATAACTATCTGCATACCTTTCTTCAGTGCTCTTATTGAGACACCTCATTCAAAGCCCTGGAAAATCTAAGTTGGTCTGTCTGTTAACTGAATATCTCTTATTAAATCCTTATGAAAGTAAAAATAGTTTCTGAAAACCTCAAATAAAGCCAAATATAGAAGAATTAGAACTTGTAAAAGATTAAAAAAAAAAGGTGATATTTAAGTGGTACAATTGCACTTGCTTCCTATTTGGGTCAGCGTCGTATTTCTTTCTGAGCTACGTTGCAAGTGAGAATGACTCCATATTTCTGTAACATTGCAATTTAACAGCTGAGATTAATGCTACCATGAGGGACTCTACAAGTAGTCCTTTAATGTCAAAGGCTAGACCAGCTTGGTGTTATATGCTTAAACTAAGAGGACATACATGACATGCACTATTTTTTATTTGCACTGTACAAAAAGATTTCAGAAAAATTGTGACACTATTGCACTATACAAAAACTAAAACAAAACGCAAAAGTGCACAGATCTTACTCAGAAGATGTTACCATTTAGTCTAAGGAAAAGAAAAAAGACAGTGTTCAACAAATATTAGGGAGAGACAAATAAGGATTGCAGAATAAGGCAATTGTACCATATGCTAAAATGCATTCCCAGCTGGGTGGTTTTGAATCACTGAAAAGGCAGAATTACTCTTGAGTTTTTCATCATCTTATGGGAATGCTTCATAAGATTTATCCCTAAAGAACATATTCTGTACTGCTGGGGATATCTGTTTGACTAGGTCTTTCAGGTTGGGCTCCAGCTCTACACTGTCCTGTAAGAGTCCTTATTTGTTTCCTCAGTACATCTATTTTGAAATTATTATGTGCAAGATAAGCTAACCAGCAGATTGTCATTGGAGGACTATCTGTCTTTGTTTATTTGTTATCAGAGGAGGCTTCTATGAAGAGAATCAAAGTATCATCTAGTTGCAGAGCCTCTGCCACTTCTTTTTCCCTCTACTGCTCTATTTTTTTATTTAAAATATCCCAACCAAAACACCAAACAAAACCAACAAAAATCCAAACCAAAAATTTCTTAAGAGCTTTATGCTTAAGCTTAAATGACCACTCCTAAGGCATGACAAAAAGAAAATGCTTATGAGAAGATGATCATTTCCATGACATACTGACAGCTTTAGTCCCTTAGTAATTGTACTGTTGAGAAGAAAGACCAAGTATCTACAATGGATTCCAGGTGAAGCCTGGTAGATATTATATATTAAAGTCGATAAAGCAGCTGTGATTTTATCTTAAATGGCATTAAGACTTGGAGAATACTGACTTCTAGACATATACTCATTTTGTGAATGATTGTGAAATTCAGCCAATATGGGAAAATGACATTTTGCAATCTTCCACAAAGGAAATCAATGTTAGCTGACAAGGAATGCCTCTACTATGTGTTTGTCATGTGCATATTTGCTTCTTTATTGATGCAGTTCTAAAAAAGGATCTGAGTAGAATTTAGCACCTGCTCTCCACCCTCTGCAATTAGGTCTCCTCAGTTCTTTGAATTCCTTTTTCTTGCCAAGTCTTACCTTTAAAGAAAAAGCATAACCTTTCAGTTTCATTCTATGAGTTTTGTCAACTGAATTTTACTGCAGCTGAGGCTATATGTCTACATTTTTATTGTAATCAGCTTTGGTAAGGTGCCTCCTAATAGGATATTAAGTAGTTGGCAAATTAAACAGAAAAGGGTTAACAGCAGATTTCGGTGTCAAGAGGACCCATACTTCTGTTTCTCACCTCTGAGTTAATGTCTTACAAATCTTTTCTGAAAGAGTGTGAACTTTCTTTTTAAAAACAGGTCTCTAAAAATGTTCTGACCTGTCCTATTAAACATACAATGTTTGTTTTCTACATGGAAAAGCATGATTTGTATAACATCTGGTGCTATATTTTTTACATATATGGGTGAATTCTGTGGACATGTGAATTTCCATGTGTGCAGGGAATGTAGACAGTATATTTTGAGTTATAAAGTTAGTCTTAAACCCAAATAATTTTTATACTAGTCTTGTGGCACTGAGGCCTTGATCAAAGGTATTTCTTTTGCAAAATGGCATGGCCTTGATGTAAGATTCTGTAAAATGTCACTGAGTCTTTTCATTGGAGAGGGCAACAGGACAAAAATTTATCTACTAGACTGTCAAATAAAAGCATGATGAATTGACTTATATTTCTCTGATTAACAGCATTGAGGATTTTTAAATAATATTTCATAAATTAATATATTTTTATGGTCTTATCTGAAGTTTTTACAGCTCGAATGGCATTTAACAGTATTTTTACTATTTGAATAATAGCAGAAATTGATTCTTTTGAACATATTCTTCCATCTCCCTTTTTTTTTGTCTTGCCTTGCCTCATCTTACCTCATACCATTTCCAAATTATGAACTAAATATAGTTCTAGCTAGGAAAATCTTATATATCTGGTTTTGCATGGTAGTTTCACTAACAGTTTTACCACCTTTGAAAAATTCAGTAGTGAACAATTAGCTTTTGCCAAACTTTTTAGCCAATATTGCCATGACTTTGACAAACTGCATAATTGTTTAAGATGGATCTTACTCTGCTACGCTTCAGCAAAAAAGCATTATGACAAATTCTTAAAATATTCTTGGCAATCATCCTAAATATTGTTAGTTGTCTCAGGTGTGTATAGTCAATAAAATGTACTTTGTTGTATATAGTAAGTAGAATAAGCATTATATCCTATTGAGTTGTCATGGTTTAACCCCAACTGGCAACTCAGCCACTCGCAGCTACTCGCTCACTCCTCCACAGTGGGATGAGGGAAAGAATCAGGAAAGTAAAAGTGAGAGAACTCATAGGTTGAGATAAAGGCAGTTTATTGATAAAGCAAAAGCTGCATATGCAAGCAAAGCAAAACAGGGAATTAATTCACCACTTCCTATGAACAGGAAGGTGTTTGGCCATCACCAGGAGGGCAGGGCACCATCACGCCACAATGGTGACTTTGGAAGACAAAACACTATCACTCCAAACATCCCCCCCTTCCTTCTTCTTCCCCCAGCTTTATATGTGAGCCTAATGCCACATGGTCTGGAATATCCTTCAGATCAAGGAGCAGAAAAGCCCTTGACACTGTAAGCACTGCTCAGCAATGACAAAAACATTCAGTGTTATCAGCGCTGTTTCCAGCACAAATCAAAACCACAGCCCCATACTGGTTACTGCGAAGAAAATTGACTCTACTCCAGCCCAAACTGACACATGGCTTCGAAATGTATTTGTTTTGCTTCTCTTATGTGAGAAGGTAGGGAGATAGGGAACTGTGTGCTGTCTTTCAGTTTTAAAACAGACCAAACCACTTGAGCCTGCACTGTTTATGCTTCAGGTTCAGTCCAGACAGACTAAAACTGAACACTGAACAGAAAAATTCTCATGAAAAGAGAACTTTCCCTCCCCCTTTTACATTTCCTTCAGGATAGCTATCATCTCTGCAGAGATCATCTTTATGTGGGCTTCACTGCCTATATCACAAGAACAACCTTTATTGGATTCCACTTTAGCACTTGAGTTTCAAGACCCAGCATGAAAAATAAAGTAGAGGTAGAAATACTGTTTGGTCCCACATTCCAAAAGCTTAGATCAATTTTAGTTGAAAGTAAATATTAAAAACCACTAGGGCTTTTGAAGGCAAAGCCCTACCTTTCAAAAACACCTCCCTCATATGTCGTTGCTAGATCTAGTTCTGGTCCTTTTTGGGCAAACCAAACTAAACCCAGGAGTGGCTGCTGTTCTTCCTGTTCTGTTCTCTGGCAATTTAAACTGACTCTTGATGGGAATTCTAAATAGATAGATATTTACCTGCCATTATATACCTGCCATTTTAGATAATTATTTTTCCTAATCAATATTGACATGCATCTAATTATTAGGATGGCAGGCAGATGATGCTTCACATAGACCATCCTGATTCAGCCTGTCTTTTGGTTCCATAAAAACTGATGTTTAGCAATTCAAAAAGTTATCAGGATGCAATGACAATGGTGATAACTTCTGTACCAGGTCCTGACCATATCAAAACATCCGAAAGTATAGATCCTTTAGATCCTTTCATATAACTGTGAAGTGTGGTTCCTAAAATCTTTCATGCTAGAGAAATCAAGCTAATGACGCAGTTGTTTCATCTGTTGAATTTAGCAGCAGTCAAGTAGAAAATTAAAAAAAGGTAAGCTTGAGCATCCTGCTGAGTTCAGGCACCATATGAGTCAAGTTAATGTTTCACTGTTAATTTTTATTTCAGGTAATTCAGACTATCACTGCAACCGACAAAGATAACTCTGCAAATGGAGCGAGATTCCATTTTTCTCTTGATGAAGGGCTTTCTTTGAATCCCAACTTTACTCTAAGGAACAATGAAGGTAAATCAAACATATAAATCTCAAAGAAATGGGTCTCAGTTCTGTCTGGGATGTCTGAACTGAAGAGAAAAATTTCCATGTGTTTCTTGACAGAAAGGGAAAACTGTAATATGTTATCACTGAATTGTCAGATGTCAAGGGCATGCATATACAATGTATTGTAAACTAAAAATAATCAGATATTGCATTTTATTTTTATATTCCACTTAATTTTAACATTTATTCTTCATACATTCAGGAATGTTTTTTTCAAAGCAGATAAATGAAAATGGTGTTAACAATTTAGCCTATTTCTAGGTAAAATAGGGTACTGGATACTGTCAAGGTTATTTCTAATTATTGCTTGAAGGAGAAAAAAAAATTAAGGGGCAAAAAAATTGGAATTCATACTTACTTTTACAGACATGACATCAAGAGTAGGTCCTTCAGTGCTCCCTGGATGATAGTCTATTGCTTCATGCCCTTCCTAATAAAGTGTGCCTGAAAATTACAATCAGAAATTCATATGACATAGGCCCTGAAGGAAAATGGCTTTCAGAATCACCAAACCAAGTGTTTCTGAACATTTCTTGAATCAAAGAAACTGCCCAACCGTTCCAAAACCCAAACCTAAATTAGACTTACTCTTGGTTGAGTATTGCATTTTGGTCTCCATTTTGCAATCTGATGAAAATAAGATTAAACTTTAAATGTTTGTCTGAGTTCTCCTCTTAAGATTTTGTGTATGTGCGTGTATTGTGTGGTTTTGTTTTACACCTGTTTGTATGTGGGAAGTGTGGGGGATTGGCTTTACTTTACAGTTATATATTTGTAGTAGTACTGTGGAACACCTTCTGATCCTACAGATCACTAGGCATCTCTGATGAAAAGCACTAATTCCATCATTGGTACATATGGTATTTACAGTGATATTGAAACTATTCTTTACAGAATTTTTTATCTGTAAAATCTTTCAGGGAAGGAGACTCTATAATCTTCCTAAAGAATCAGTTCCTACATTTAACTATATATACAGCAGAAAAAATATTAAGTCATGCTATTTGTTCAGACTAGATTAATGTATTTCATATCCTAGTTCCAAAAGAGATCAATAAAATATATATCAATATTAATTATAACAATAAAATTTGAAGGACTAATTCATATATTAAAAATATTCTTTAAGTGAGACACCAGACCTTTCTCAGATTAGCATGTCAATCCCACTCAGATTGTGATGAAACATTGTAGGAAAAGCCAGACAGTTGTTCCTGAAATAAAGGAGGTGTACAGTTATGCATTTTTGTATTTTAGTAGAAGTTTCAAATAAACTCATCGAGTATTGGACTGTGATCTCATGTGGAAGATCATGGCCATGTTCATTTCTGTAAAAGATATTTATATCAAGATGTGCTTTTGAATAGCTGTATTGAAATTTTTGTTCATGATGAAGTTGACATATGGTTTTGAACATATTTTAATCTGGATCTATATTGTATGCATTTATTACTACGTAAGTTATTTAATACAAAGATTTATAAGAGGGTGAGGAATTTTAGTAAATCTTTGATGCAGCAATGTCATGCTTTGGCTAAAAGTATGCACTAGTAATCACTTGCTGCTTTCTTGTTACTTCCTCAAGAACAGTGAGAATTGACTTTAGAACCAACAGCAGAAAGCAGTGTTTGGACTATTCTAAATTGGATTTGACAGGGGAAAGTAGCTGAAGGAACTGAAAAAGGTGTCTTTTAAGGTAAAGGCCTATTGTGTATTATGTTTTTATTTCACCTAAGGAGTAGAAAAGTATGCACTTCCTATAGCTTGCATAAAACTTCTCATACATACAAAGACTCCAAAAACACAACTTTCAAATTGCCCTTATAATTAACACAATGATAGTTTATCTAAAGTAATAATAGGAAATTTATCTTAAAAACAAATTCATTGTTACTATTTTGCTTGGCACGTGACCCTTTGAATATACTGTTTCAACACTGCCCTTTATTGGGACCTTTTCTTTGTGGTACATTCTATGAATAAAATAGCAGTGAAACACTTACGAAGTGCATTCACAATATGTAGTTATCTAGCATTTACAATTTTCATATTTATCACCTATTCCTATTCAGAAATGGAATTTTTATTGCTTACTCTTCTAGGAAATAGTTGAGAGAAGGTGGTCAGAAAAAGCCTTTCTTATCTCTGTGACAAGTCTGCACTTCTGAAAACTCATGTTTTTGTGCATCAGCTCTTAAAAATAATCAGAATGCTCTTACAAGACAGCTGCTGTTTTTACCTCTAGATTTAATAACTCCATAAAGATCGGCATTCATGCAGGGTTTTATTTATTTGTTCACTATGTTAAGTTTTTAAAGGAAAAAACTACAGAAATTGCCTTAAGAGAGTTTTCAATAATGTTTTGCAGAGTGATAAGAAATAAATTCTTGATGTCACGTTGAAAGTGGTAGTCAGAAATAGATGTATCTGTCATTACAAAATTATATTTCTCTTGCAGTCATCTTCAAATCCAGTCATCTTCTCCTTTTATTTCTTTAGGATAGAGGTCTCATTTCATAAAATCTCAGTAGGCATTTTCTTCCCTTGTTTTCATAACCCAAAACAACAGGTTTTTTTCTTTAAGTCCAAATAGACTTGCATGAATGTTCCCCTACTCCATTATTAAAAGCAGGCTCCACAGCAGTGCCTTGGATCTTCAAATGTTAATGCCTGTATCTATGCACTTTGAAACCTAGGGCTTGAACAAGCATAAGATTTTGTAGTTTGTTCCTATCTACCTGTATAGACTGCAGCAATATACAATCTCAGCATGTGTATGATTCAGGTCAATAATATTCTATGGCTTCAGGAGACCAAATAAGTATTAAAGCCTCAGTCCAGATAACTGATCACATGAGCAGTTAAACTTTTATCTCATGTGCCTGAACCTGTGCTTTTTCTAAATAAAAATCTCCACAATGTTAAATCTCCATTCTTTGAATATTCACCCTCATAACGCAGAGCTTAAAACCCTCAGGGAAATGTAAGTCAGGAGACAGTCACAGGGCTATACCAAATATGCAGTCCAGCAGAACTTAAGAGTTGTTTGAATCACCTTCTGGATTCTGTTTGTGTTGCAACTTTCATTAAAAAAAAAAAAATGGAAACGACAGAGTATGATACTTTTCCCCCACTGTATTCTTAAGGTACATGAGATTCTTTGTTGCTATTTGAGTTTTATTTTATACTGAAAAAGTACTATTCAGAGCAGAGGCTTACGAGTATGAACAAGAGGACAGACAACAAAATTATGCAGTATCTGTACTCATGTAAGCAAGACAGAACAAGAGCTGGAATAGAATTTCTTTGCTATACAAAGAAAATGCATTAAGTTGTAATAATTTCCTGCAATTTTAGAGAGCAAACCCAGGGAAGATGCCTTTTGTTTATCTGGGAGTTGTACTTATGAAGATCATCTGATGAAAACAGGGTTGTTTACAAATTTATTCTGCCCAGAAAAATGTTGCAATCTCTAGTAAAACATGGTGCCAAGTACTTTTTGGGCTGTGCTTTTATTTTGTAGATCAGATGCTACACAACTCATTTAATTGTTGTCTATGTTCTCCTCTTTTTGTTTTTTAGGATGTTGTCATAGATAATTTTTTAATCCTTTTTCCATTTGTTTCTAATATCTTAAATTTACATGTTTTGCCTAATCAGAAATATCTGTTTTTGCATTTCCCATTAAAAAATTCCCAGGGAAATACGGGGCTAAAAAAATCTTCTATTGAGGAATCAGAGAAAAGATGACAGTTCTTCCCAATAAAACTCTTTCTATGTACTGAATTTTAAAATTGCATTTTTTTAAATTTTTGCTCTGAAAGAATCACGATACTTTTTCAGATGCTTAAAGAATGGTGGATATATTTGTCAAAATTTGTTAATGCATGTGAACATGTCATTATTATAATATTCCAAACCATTAATATATAAACGCCCATTTGCATAACATCTCTCTTCTCTGAGTAAAAAAAAAAAAAAAATCATTCTTTCTTTCTGCTTAATTTGTTACTTCTTGGAGGCCTCTTTCAGAAGTTACATAACACTTTCTAGGAGCTGAAAAAAAGATTGACCCCTCAGAGAATAGTTCACTTAGAACATTTATGAATCTTATGCACTGTAAAGCACTGTTTTGCTGGTGCTATTTTTTTATCACAAGATATGCAGCCTACCATGGATACTCCAATGGGTATTGTAAATTTCCTGGACAATAAGGGTTTATGCTGATACTGGGCACATTCACCCAACAGTGCCAATAAGATTTGTTCATTCTCTTACTTTAATAAATTGAGACTGCTCACTTCTGATAGCAGATTAAGTTTACCTTACTTTCAAGGAAGAACAACTCCCTAGAGAATGCTTAGCTACAGAAGCAGTGATGAAAGTGCTGGCCGACAACACGTATGCCATTTTTCTGATGCTATCACTTTGGAGATTACCTTTTCGTAATGTTATATCAGAAGATACATTAATACCCACAGAAGCAGAGTTGTGGTTTTCTGTAAAATCTGGAGCACAATGAGTTCAATGGCATCTGTATAAAATGACATTTGTAATGTGTTCATCCACTCATGCTTGTGATACCTTTTTCTCTCTGTCACAGATCAAAAACTGCTAAAAAAAAAAAAAAGATCAATTTTACTCATCATTGCTGTTATTTAGAAAGAGAACAAGGTCCAGAGATTAATTGATCCCATCCCAGTGTGAATTTCCTTACATGACCTTCAGTTTATCTCTCTGCCCTTCTTATTTCCTACCTTCTTATTTCCTACCATTATTGCACACTAGCAGGCCAGTGAACTGACTTTAGGGCTTTAAAATTGCAAATAAGCATGCCAGATACCAGATCATGTTTTAGTTGTTTTAGAAGGTCAGGTTCTAAAAAGGTCAGGTTGAAACTCCCACTTTGCAACCCAAAGTGAGGGGGAAACAGCTACATAGTTCCTGCACTCATTGATATCAAAGTGGAGTGTTTGGTCTGGTTCTGTGGTATTGCAAGTTCCTACTGACCTACCATGAAATATTATCCCATAAAGAAAGTTGTAACTTGAGAGAAATGATATCTGAGAAAGTACAAAGTTAGCATTACACATGGTGACTGTAAGTAATTTGACAGAAGTGCTGTTACTGTAAACGGATTGAATATCTGAGTAGGTATTATCAGAGTCGACATATGAAAGTTAAAAAGGAACTCTACCATGAGAACAATAGACAGAAAACCAGGACTAGCTACTGCAGAGAGAGACATTTTTCTTCTTCAGGCATCTGAACATCTTTGATGATTTTTTGGTTTAAAAAGGTCACCTCTAAGATTGATCACATAGGTAAACTAGTGCATAATGTACAGGTTCTTCTTGCATTTATTTTCAGGGCTGCAATCTGTTGGTGTTTCACAAACCAATCATAAGCAAATAAATGTATTTCAGTCCCTAAAAGTCTTCTATGTTTCTTTTCATTTTTGCTACCCACTGAGCAGAAATACCCACTGAAAAACCAATAGCTTCTTGCCACTGGCAATAGCTTTGAAGCCAGCACAAAAGAAAAAATATTTACAAGAGTTATCAGTAGAGAAATGAAACAGAAATGCCTATCAAGATAGTCCACATAAACAAATTAACTGCTCTAACTTTAGAAATGTAAGAAATGCAAATCATTCCAATGTATTTTCTTTGGGTTTAATTAGCTTATGACTTCTCAGAAAATTTATATAGTTGGACTGCTGATATAAGCAGAACTGAAAATTGAAACATGCCTTAAGATATAAACAGGATTTTACTCTATTTTTTTTACTTCCATTTCTCTTGTCTCTGCTTGTAATGTATAATATGTCAAAGGAATTCTCAAATTTTAAATGATAAATGAACATCCTCTGAAGCATTCCAGTAGTCACTTTCCATGGTGTTATCACTGTAGCTCTGCTTCCTTGGTTTTCCTATGCCCTCCTTTCTTTTCTTAGTTCAGAAGCTCAGCATAAAAAGGTGGAGATGATGGAAAAAGATTGTGGTAACAGCCTTGTATACAGTGTACAGTCTGGCTTAGTAAACTACTACATCTTCAGAGTGTGAAGAACTTCTGCATTAGAGTCATGCAGAATATTCCATGTGTAACCTCAACCTCACTTGAAGTGAATCTTAAGTTCTAGTTGCCATATCTGCAAATAACAGCCCAAATATGAGAAAGTTTAGATCATTAGAAAGTTTATATCGTTACATGGTGCAATGTGCACCACAAGGAATCAGATAAATACTTCTTTCCAAAAGTTGGAGTTGTTAATTTTCTTTAGATGTCAGTCCTTTCATCTCCAGTGAGTCCTGGTTCTTAACATACTCCCCAGACATGAAGTTCACCATTTAAATCCATTGAGACAAAGAGGTCTTTATTTCCATGCCTAGAAGAATCAGACCTCTAGTTCCATCATCCTAGTACTATTGCTGCTATCCTATACCCTTGTCTTCCCTGTCTATCTGTTGTATCTCTTTTCAGATATCAAAGAAATTTCTCAATACATAAACCCTCAACTACCTTTCAAAGTACTGCTGTTGATACAACTTTTTTGTCCCCCCTCAGTAAGCTCTTTCTTAGGTCATCAGTGTCTGTCTTTATACTTGGCTTCCTGTAGCTCTTACAGATTGTGAGATTCTTTTGTTCCTTGCTATGAGCCTCCCCTTAAAAGTTGCTGTCTTTCTAGCTCCTCTCTCAGTGTGTTTCTACAATGGTTTTTGATAAGAAGTGTAAACAATTAAAATTTGAAATTTTAAAACATCAGAATAGTTGTCAGGATGTAGTCAATACTAAAGTTTGGGTAAACTTTTTTATTCATTCATTTGGTTGGCATACCTTTACATGTGATTGTCCTCAAGAATAGAGCTCTGACTAGAACATTAGAGATATGATTTCTGTATTGTGGCAACGTGATTAGCTTTGATCATTTTTTGCTATCCTTGATTCTCAGAGACCTTTAGAAAATCAGACACGGTTTTCTTCTTTGAAAAAGTGTTAGGTAACTTATTTGTAAAATATTTTAAGAGATTTAATGACAAAAAAAATAGTCTGTGAGAGCTCAGTTACTTTCTGAGTATTTTATTTATATGTACACATAATGCACTAAGAGTCACTATATCTGTAATAGAGTCATAGCGAGAATCAACTCCTCTGATGACACGGGGAACAGAAAATTTCCATGACAGTGCCTGAAATATTGTGATCTTACTTTTTATTTATGTTAAAAGCTTTATATTGTTTCTTTGAGAATGCTTATAACTGGATATGTTATACAGAAACTTCTGACTATATGTCATGTAACATCTGTTTCTACAAAAATCTAGTTGTTCCTCAAGAGAATACAAACAACACAAATTGACCACGACAATTCTTTGAAATTAAAAATTTTATACTGGCTCCTCCTTTTCCTAAAATTGTGTCTTATACTAATATCGAATTGCATGATTTTAACAGTGCAAGAAAAACAATTTAATGTTGAAAGAAAAAATACAACATTGAAAGAAAAAATGTGTTTTTATTTAATTTGTATTTATTCTATGCAGTATAAAAATGACAGTTCCTTGTTTGGTAAGACATTCCACCCCAGAGAAACACGGTTTAATTATAGGGTTTTTTTCAGATTTTTTTTACTGTAACATTTGAATTGTATGTTTTGTCCATTTTGTCATTTTTGTCCTTTTGTTTTTTAACTTTTATTTTTTACACTCACAATTTTCCCCCCATTTCCTCATAGCATACATCCTTATATCCCAATGCTCTTTCTTTTACATCTTTGCCAATAGTCTCTGTGCTAAAATCCTTTCATTACTGCAAGATTCCTGCTCAGGAATCCTAGGTTTTTCTTCCTTATATTCAGCCTCTGATGCTTTTGTTGTCAGCCAGCACTTTCATCACTGCCTCTGTAGCTATATGGTGATCATCTCTTAGTCTTATTTTTTTATTTATGTCAGAGGATAGAAGGAAGGGGCTATCCTTTCCTGCACAGATATGAGTACTGGGCCTTTTTTGGATATTGGCCCAGGAGCATTCACTGGGACATAATTTTTTAGGATTTTCTTCTTATATGGACAAAGTAGCTGAACTGAAGTGTTTGGGACCTGTAGGCACCATAACAGAAATGGAGCCTTAAGCAGAAATGAATAGGTGTTCTTACTATGGGTTATAACACTTTCTGTCACCTTTTGTAAATCCAGTATAAGATCTAAGAACCTCTTCTTTTGTGGTGAGAGACATGACACTTGTTAATATTAATGCTTAACTTGTGGATATAGTGTCACTTACTACCAATAGAGAATTACATTTCAAGCTGAGTCCTTGAACATATCCCTAGGTCTTTAAGGTATTTCCAGGTAACTTTGTTGTGTGATTGTCATCTTCTCTTCTGTTGCAACTTGAAATATGATTCTCCTTCGAACTGTCACTTCTTTGAAATTGCTTTCTTTTTCTGTTGATAAGTACATGTGCTAAAAACTGCATATAAGAATGTTGTACTTCTCTAATGTTGATCAACATAACTGGTCTCCTCTAGCCTCAAATCGGGAGGCCTGGAGACACACCATCTATAATGCTGCTGTTTCCTTTGAGAACGCCCACAGGATCACTCTCGAGGAGAAAAGACAACGCAGAAAGAACCATATCTTGCAGAATGTACCACCTAAGGAGTCTTTGTGTTGTGCCTTTTGCAATCGGACATGTCTGTCTCGTATTGGCCTTATTAGCCACCAACGTGCTTGTAACAAATGTGGATAGAGCCTTTCCCAAATCTTCGTTCGTGAAGCCTAGCCATGACTTCTCTAACGACTTCAGTGGGATTTCTACGTGTCCAAGCAGACTAGTTTAAAGTGATAGTACTGATGCTCAGGAAAAAAAGAAGAACAGCCCACAATGTTAAACAGTTGGACGGTTGTCTTGCAAAGAAGCTTAGTAAAACAGGCAACATACAAAGCACTTGACCTTGTATCTCCTCTGGACCCTGTGTAGAATCTAACAATCTGTAGTAAGTTTCATTTTAAGGAAGGGAAGCATTTATAAATTGGATTCTGAAAAACTAGAAAGTCAGTGAGGTTTTTCCTGCACGTGGAGGATATGATGATATGAATCTTTTGTCTGATGTAGAAAGGCAGAAGCAGCAGTCATCACCTTATATATACTGCAAACATTAACTTCTTTTTATGCAAAATATGCATTCATTTGAAATTCCCTACTGATCACAGATATGTGAGTTTATTTCTGCTCTTGGGCTGTATCTAGAGCTCAATCTACCACTACTTGGACAGCTGACAAGGTGAAGGTTGTTTTGTGGTCTGTGGTGATTTTCCTCTTTGAAACCCTGAAGTTTTTATCTGTGTCCTCCAGCAGTATTAGGGAAGTTGGGGCTTACAATCTAGGCAGCATAAAAAAAGAGGAGTGGTGTGAATAGACAAGATATTATAAAAGAAAAAAAAAACAAGTAAAAGGTTTTTTAAGGCAACGTTGTGTAGGAGAAAGATAAAACAACTGCTTATTATATAAGCAACTACTGATTTGTGTGTTGAAAAATTAAAGACATGCAGACAACCTACCTCTTTATAATCTGTGTTCCATAAGATTATTTACTTGTTCTAGAAGTATTTTAAAATAAATCCCTTAAATGTAGAAGACCATACATGTATTAAAAAGTGAGCTGGTCAAAATTTGAGAAATAGGACTTGGTACTTTTCATATATCTTAGCATTAGTCTGACAGAGTCCAGCAAGACCTCCATGGGTGAAGATGGTCTATAATTATGGTCTTAAGGCCCCTGCTCATTCTATTATAGGAATAAGAATTTTCTTTATACGATAAATGCATTTTGAATTTCAGTGATACCAGACTTGATTTCTTCAATCAATTGACTCAGTTATAACACAAAACAGTTTGCTCCCTAGTCTAATTGCAGAATAATGTGGAAATAATTTATTTCTTAACTGTAGTATAACGAAAAAATCAGCATTAATGAGAATACCACAGTATAATTTTATAAGATTTCACAAGGCCAGATTAAGCAATATGGAGAAAAGCCAAAGTTTAACACAGTTTTCATAAAAATGAAAGAATAATTCTGCATGTTATATGCTATATGTATATAGGAATCATTTCTACAACCCCATATTTAAAAAAAAAAAAACTGGCCAATTTACTGTCCGTAGACAAGTAGAATAGGGCTTCAGGGTCAACAGTAAATAAATCAATAAATCAATAAATCAATAAATCAATAAATCAATCTTATTTTGTACCCACTTCAAGTGAAAAGATCAACACTTAATGAGTTTATAACAAACTCACCATGCTGGATATTTCCAAGAAGATGAGGGTGTATGGGTGGTGTTCTTGTGGAGAAGTAAAGTTCTTGGCCTGCCAGTAAGGGTATCACTTCCCAGCTCATAAATATATTTCTTGTGTGAAACCTGTTAACATATATATTACTATTATGTGGGGCTATACTAGCAGTTTTTCTCAGTACCACTGACAGATGATATGCAAACCAAAATGTTGGCAGAAGTGGGTTAAACTGAGTGCTTTAAAATTTTGCACAGAGCTTGATAGAAGGTGTGGCATGAAGAGTAGTCACCTGAAAGAGAGCATTTATCCAGTTTAAACAAAAATGTTCAACTCCTCCATTCAAATATGCATGCATCTGTCAGATGGGCTAAAATATGCTGCACTAGTTGTATTGCTGTGCTAAATTTTCATGAATCAACACAGATTTCATTTTTCCATAGATTATATAAATCTATTCAATGCTGTAGCTACAGTGGTAGGGGAAAAGAAGAAAATGCCTTGTTTGTTTGTAATAGGAAGAGAAACCTGGCAGATGTTTCTTTGTACTCATCATCCCTTTGTTTGCTAAAAAATTTCACACTCACAATCCCACAATTTGGAAATCATGGACAACCAGTATGAGAGGAAAGCTCTTTTATTCTAATCTCTCTTTCCATTTATCAGCCCTTATCTCTCTCTCTTTCCATAACGGCTCATGTCTCTGGTCCTCACTGTCTCCAGTTTTGCTTGATTTATCTTGTACTTTTATTCAGGGGCTAGTACTTTTAAAGTGGTGGCAACAAATTGAAAATAAATTTTACACATATTGTAAATAATGTAAATAAATAAGATATTATTGTAGCATTTCTTCTCCCACATTTTCTTTATGCCCCTTAATTTCTTGGACTTAAAGAGATATGTGCAGCAACTTTCTATCCTCATTGGTGCCTGTTAATGCTCTTGCAACGTGTGCATAATAAACGTTATGTTCTCCTTGAGTAATATGTGCCAGATGGACCTATAGGTAAGAACGGTGACAAAATCTTATGTCACTATCTCCCTTTTGCTTACATACCTTTAACCTCCATTAGTTTAGAACATGTCATATCTGCTCTTTTTCCCTTCCTTTGCCTTCCTTTCCCTTCCTTTCCTCCATCCCTCTCCCCTTCCCTCTTCCTCTTGACCTCTCTATAGCATGAGTCTTTGGCCACTATCTTTCTGATGTTTTCTGAAAGCTCATTTGAACTTTAAAACCTGTCGCAAACAGTAAAATATGAAAGTCTCATTTTAGCTTTTTCTTTTACCTTTTAACATTCTTCTGAGAATCAAGACAATTTTGTGTTGCGGAAAAATTCCATAACAAATATCCTCAGAATTCCAGATATTCAAATTGATGACTGTCCGTATACTACCAACAGCATAACATGGTATTAAAACACTTGCAAACAGGACCCCAAATGTTTGTCAAAGTTCCTTTAGATTCTAATAAAAGTACAAGAGTTTTAAATAATTTTATTTATATCATGCTAATTACTTTCCACTGCCTCCTCTTTTTCCTCTGTTGGCCATAGATGCTTCCTGACAAATTTTAATTCTTGCTTTAACTTGATGGGAAACAAAATGTCAATATCTTTTTTTCATTTTTTTTCTTCACTGAAATGTTATTCTGATTATAATATTGTAGATAATACGGCCAGTATCCTGACAAGACGAAGGAGATACAGTCGAACCACTCAAGACACCTATTACCTCCCAGTTTTGATTTCCGATGGCGGAGTGCCCCCTCTCAGCAGCAGTAGTACCCTCACCATTCGGGTTTGTGCATGTGAGAGAGATGGACGAGTGAGAACTTGCCATGCTGAAGCTTTCCTCTCCTCGGCTGGCTTGAGCACAGGAGCTTTAATCGCAATCCTGCTCTGTATTGTAATTCTTCTCGGTAAGCCATTTTCAGTATTAAGTAATGCTCTCCCTCCACTGACTCTCTGAATGTGACAGGGCAGAAATTTTTAATATGGTATCCTTTTGAACCAGCGGCTGCCTGGTAGTAGGAGACAATTAGAAACACATAGCTGTGGTTGGGGGGGAAAAGTTTAGCTAAAATTAATAGGGGAAAATGCCTTTAAAGTACATTCAGGAAAATATGGAATCCACTAGAAATTATTTTTCAGAGATTATCAAGTAATCAACACTGCAGATCTTTTTTCTGTAATTTGGAAATATTTCAAAAAGCAACTGACTCTAATTCCATGTCTAAAACAGTGTGAAAGATGATAGAAAAGAGATGAGGAAAGCTTTTTGAAATGCATTACGCAGCAAGAAGCACCATTAGCTCTTGTACAAAAGCCATATCTTAATTACTTTTGTGGGATAAACTGATAGCAATGCACAGCATAATCCACAGGGGTGAGGGACATGTGAGACTATAAACTGACCCATAAGATAAATACCATCACAAGTGCATTTTTTCCCCAGGCCAATTTGAATTTTACCCACTAGTTAATATTGGGGAGGGCGGGCGTGTGGGGTTGATTTGTTTTGTTGTGGTTTTTTTCTGTCATAGACAAAACTTGCTGCACACATATCTCTGTGCTACTCATATGCCTTTCTGCATTCTTATAGACGTGGCAAGAAATAATGGTAATTGCAGTATGACCCACATAGGAGATTCAGAGGATTTTTTTTCCAAAGACTCTTTTAAAATGTTCTCCCAGAGATTTTCTAGACTACTTTCCTTGCACCTTACTTCAGTATTTCCTTGCCAGAAGGCTGTTTTAAAAATATATAATAATATATTTAGCTTATAATTTTGCATTTTATTATACAAAATCAAATATTCATAAGAGAAAAATAAACCTTTTACATATTAATTCAATTGATATGCTAAATATTTGTTTTAGAGAAGCACTGAAAGCCCTGGACTATGCTTCTGAAAAATGTCAGCTCTAGTAACTCATTTTTCATTTACCTGAAAGAATGTTATCTCCATTTATGTCCTTTATGAGATCCCTGATAATCTAAGTAGCACATGATCCCAAATAGCAATATTAACCTGAAAATAAAACATCTGTATTTTTGACTCAGTGTCTGCTATTTCTGTAACATATTCAGAGGTAGACTTTAAACCTACTCTAATATCTGCAGTTTTCTCTTTAGCAATTGTGGTCCTTTTCATCACCTTAAGACGTAGCAAGAAGGAGCCCTTGATCATCTCAGAAGAAGACGTCCGGGAAAATGTTGTGACATATGATGATGAGGGTGGTGGAGAGGAAGACACAGAAGCATTTGACATCACCGCACTGCGGAATCCATCTGCTGCTGAAGAGCTAAAATACCGGAGGGATGTTCGTCCTGAAGCGAAGCCTGTGTCCAGACATCATCTCTCCTCAAGCCTTGACAGTATAGATGTTCAGGAGTTCATTAAGCAAAGACTGGCAGAGGCTGATCTGGACCCCAGTGTGCCACCATATGACTCCCTGCAGACATATGCCTATGAGGGTCATAGATCAGAAGCTGGATCTATCAGCTCTCTGGATTCAACCACAACACACTCTGACCAGGATTATAATTACCTTGGAGACTGGGGACCTGAGTTCAAGAAGCTAGCTGAACTCTATGGGGAAATAGAATCAGAAAGAACAACTTAGTTGTAATTCCCAAAAAAGAGAAGTTCCTAAACAACTGGACATATAATGACAGCAACAGTAACAAAAAAAGTGAATACAGTACTTGGACCTAAGTTATGTGCAGTTACTGTAGAACAAGTGCCCTTTTCATATTTGAAACTGGGTTCTCCAATTGGAAGAAAATCAAATTTTGAAAAATACAGAAAAAAGAATATATTGTCCCTTGTGTCTTTTTTTTTAATTGCTCAATAAAGTCTGTGGTACCGTATCTGCAACAATACCTACAGTAAAGCCAAGCAATGACATTTTTGTTTCAATATGCGTAACATCTCCAAGCTACAGTAAGTTTATGGTCATGTCTGTTTAAGAAGATAGGTAATGGAGGAGCTAATCTCTTGCAGGTGGTTGTAATGTTGCTTTTCTAGCTGTGCTCTAGGCCTTGTGATCTCAATGTGAGGTAGCCATGGGGGCTTACTATCAGTGTGAGAAGTGCTACCAGTCTGTTTCCTTTACAGAGGTGATAAGCTACACCTGTCCTCTTAAATAAATGGTCCTTTGATGATTTAATCTTATTGAATTAGCAGGTTGCATTGAGAAGCTGCCATTTCATAATGTCCTTCATAATCTTGTCATCCATAACCAGCTAACAGATGGAGGACATCCTTAGCTGTAGCTCAAACACGACTGTAAACCCAGACCCGCTCTGTTACTACTGCGTGCTGAAGGAACTGTTATTTACAGTGTTGTGCTTTTTCTTTTCGTCTTTTCATGGAAACATCATTCATTTAAATAGAATGGGCCCAAAGTAGTCTTTATGCAGCAAAGCAGATGAAGTGTAGGCTCTTTCAATAAAAACAATGACAGCACCATTAAACTATGCAGTTGTTTTGTTCACTGTGCTTCACTTAAGAGCTGAAGCTTTTTAAGTCTTTTGCTGGTCTGAGTCCAGGAACTACAACACTCAGTTTAAAACAGAGTTCTTAATCATAATGTCTTTCTATTTCTGTGTCTGACTAAAAGCAAAACTGAACTACTGTTAGGTCACTGGGATAGTGAAAGTTGAAACAAAGAGAATAAGATGATGCTGCTCTTTTTCTTTTTAGTTCAATCTACTAATATTTCTTTCGCTTAATTTCCACCTAAGCAGAACAAGCGTTTTTCCCCCTATTTCAAGCATCATGGGAGCAGGTACATTTTAAGTCAGTGGAAGAAATGTATCATTATTGTGGTTTATATGGATTAAATAAGTTGATTTCTTATGTTTGTAACCGTATTACATTGCAGATCTGCTAAACAGTTCTGCTTAACACTGTGGGCTGCTTAACAACTCATCCAACAGATCCTGATTTTTCCTTTGTTTTATTTGAAACTTTAACCTTTTTGTTTGTCTTTCTTGTGATAATACTGTGAGAGTACCAGGTACTCAAAATATTGCGTGAAAGATTATGACCTATAAGGCTCACAGTCTATTACAGTCCTTTGCTTTTAAGAAAATTGTAGTTCCACTTAGGGAAGTGGACTTCTTCCAGTATGCATTTGATAAGAAAACTGTCCTGAGCAGAAACTGTGTACTGGTTTTTTTTACTCTGTGGTCTGGCGTGCAGAGCGATACAGACTTGTATGCTCCAGTAGATTCCTTCCTCTGCATTTTAGGTGCCACTTACATTCAGCTTAGTAAAGCAAAGTCTACATTTTTTGATGACCTTCTGTGGGCCACACAAGTGAACAAGATTATTAAGCCTTCCTTTCTTTGCTCCAGGGTTGCGTAGGTCCTGGACATGACTGAAACTTCTGATCAGATCTACTTTGAAGGGATTTTTTTTTTTTTTTTTTTTTTTGAGTGAACTTCTTCCTGAGATGTAGTTGACTGCTTTTGGCTTAAACAGCCTTCTGGAAAAATTAGCCAGTACCTTTTCCAGAAATTTTCCATACTCTAAAAAGTATTAGTTGTACTGTAGTTCTAGAACTGGCTTTTACTACACTGTTCTGTCTGAAAATTATTTTCCTTTCTTTCAGCATTTTAACCCATGAGAAAATTTAGGAGGGAAAAACACCTGAACCATAAATGTTCTGCTGATGATTTGAAAGTAGTCTAATAATTTGTGTTCAGATTTTTTTTTACTTTTTACTAAATACAGAATCTTCTAGAAATGCATTTAAAAAGACATTACTGCTGTAGAGTGAGGTTAAACAGATGTTTTAATGCAATAAGCGTTGCACAGAAGCTGAGAATGGCCTATATATTGTCTTTTTTGGGGGTAGAGTTAGGATATGTTTCAGTTTTGTCCCAAATGAAGAAACTAATAGTGTTCGATTTTATTAGGAGGTTTTCTTTTTATTTAGGTCACACTTGCTTTATGCTAACATCTAAATTTTTATATTGTATGAGTAGAGTGTTAAAAAGAAAATCTTTTAGCATTACTACTACCATGGGCTATAATACTTTGTACCACATCTGCATGAAAATTGCATTAATTGTTGTATTATTGTTTTGAGAACCAGGTATTAGTTATCTTTATGTCTGCTCCATCTGGCCCTACACCAAAGCAGGGAAAATCACTTGTATTTTGTGTTTTAAACAGTGTTACCACCATTGTTTTCTTTTATTTGCATCATGGAACATTCAGGCTTAAAGGCAGCAGAAGTGCAGTGACTTAAGCAAATATTCCCTCTTTGCACTACTGTTCTGTTTAAGTTTATAATATCTCAGAGAAATAAGAATCCCCTTTTCATCATTCCTGGTGCTCTCTTTGCTGCTATACAGCATGTGCATCATACCCCCAGACCCAGGAATTCTGAGTCCTTTAAATCTCTGCAGGGTTATTGAGACGCTGCTTCTGTGATGCTGCAGTGTGTTGTTTTATGTCCTATTCACAGTGATCTCCAAATGTGCTTTTATATCATGATATGTCTGCATGCTTGCTATGCTTACTGTTTTTTACTCAAATACACATCACAGTGTCGTGTTGTTTGCATGACAAATAGCAGATTATTAAATCTTCAGGGCCACAGAAAAAGGCCTCACAGTGCAGAAAGAACAGGTTTGCAGATTTTTTTATCCCTATCCTACAATATTTTCCTTTGGTCCTTTGTGTCCTAGAAAAAAATTTAAACTATATTTGAGAATATGTTAACCTAGATTGAAGTGGAAGAAGGTTATACTGTTTGCCATGGACATCACAATCATTTTGTAGCATTGCTAATTTGAAAAAAGTATACATTCAATTGAAGTATTGTGGGAAACTCTTTCCTGGCTTATGGATGAGTTTGATTATATAGACTTTGCCTAAAGCTTTCTTGGTTCTTTTGTGTACTCATATTCTCAAATATTTTCCTATTTGCCTAAATAGTAATTCTGCTGCTGCATAACAACTAAATGCTGAAAACTGCCAGTTTTACTTAAACTGGAAGATACTGAGTGAAGTTAAATGGCAAATGCAAAGTGTTACTTAAGGGCTTTCCCATTTACAATTTGATTTCTGGAACAGCTATTCGACTACTATTACATTTGCACCAAAATAAGTAATTGTATTCCTCCAAACAAACCCTCTTACTTGTAATGCTGAGGGCACTCTATGCTGTAATCTTGACAAGTCATCTGAGAAAATGGTCAGTATAAGAATTTTAAAATGTGTAACTATATTGTCAAACTAAAACCTGTCAAAAATGTAGTTTAATGCACTTTAAATGCAAGGAAGATCTTGAATTCAACTGGCATTAGATTAAGATTCATACATCGAAAACAAATTAACTTGTTTATCAGTGTTACCTTTTATTACATATACATAGAACACTGTAAAAGTTGAAAGTAATTTCACTATGTTATGCACTTTATTTTTTTGCATTCTTCTTAGAAAACCAAAATAATTGCAAACATTTTTGGGGTTGAATTCGAATTGATGCAGTTGTTTAAATTGTGAATACTGAAAGAAAATATCTATATGAAAGTATTCTCATTGGTATTTAAAAGGAATTAAATAACTTCTGTCGTCTCAGGCTTTTTAAAATCAACTTTTAGAAATTCTAAGTATTGGACCAGTCTGGAATTAACCAAACTCATAAACTCACACAAGGATAACAAAGGAAATATTCTAAATGCAAAGA
Source organism: Pseudopipra pipra (assembly GCF_036250125.1). Lineage (NCBI taxonomy): Eukaryota > Metazoa > Chordata > Aves > Passeriformes > Pipridae > Pseudopipra > Pseudopipra pipra. Next base: position 77,578,720 of record NC_087549.1, on the reverse strand, counting down.
AGAATATAAAATTATGCTATCTAGGGTTATTTTGTGGATTATAAACTGCTAAGACCTTGTACTTGCAGTACATATAAATGGCAGAGTGCATTCTAAGGAAAATTAGAAGTGTGTTGCAAGTTTTGGGCCATCCTTATTTTTCCAAAGTCTCCAAAAATATATATATTTTTTTTAACAAAAGAGTTATGTAAAGTATACCTCCTTATGCAAGTGTTACTGATAGAAATTGTTACATTTTCTTTTAATAAACAAAAGGGACAAAATCTTTTATTCGTATTTTTCAAATAAAATGTGCTCTTTGCTATGGTGATGGGTTATTGTATTCCTCATCACAACTAGAACATGTTTTTTTCTCTTCACTGCTGTATTCTATATGCACCAAAGAACTATAACATCTAAAGACACTCTGTCTTTAAAAATCAGATGTGATACAGTTGTATTAATGAGGTAAATGTCAGAAATGGTATGAAAAGTTTAACTAGATTTTTAATGTCTGGTATAGTCACTTCGTTGTACCACTATTTCAAAGACTGTCTTACATGATTATTGCTACAGATGGATAGTGATAGTGAAAGACACATCAGATAGTTTACAACAGACTGCAGTATAACTGCTAAATGGTTCATTACTTTTACTTGTGGTAACTATTCCGCTCCGACCATCACTGTCCTGAAACTGAAACACAGTAATGAATACATTATCCGCATGAGTGAGTTGGAGAACTGTGCATCTATGAATCCAGATTGTTGGTAACAGCCAGGGTTATTATCCTAAGCTGACACAGAAGACAGAAGCAGACAAGGACATTTACAATGATCAAGCTCAGGCATGTGCAATTCAAGTGCACAGGAGTCACTAATTTTTTCTCAGGAACTTAAAAGGAATTAACGGACTTTACCAACAAATTACATCTTAAAAAATAAAGGTACCACAGTTCACAAAAAATTTATTGCATGCAAGGCTGTCTTTCCCATACTGACATGAGTTTTAAAAATAAAGCTGGGGTTGACAGGAAATGAAAGTAGAATTTTGTTGTTGTACCCCACTTTCTCTACTTTATTGCCCACAGGCCAATTTAGATTGTGTACCACTAAGCTATGCAATTCTCACATGTGCCTTGCCACAGACCCAGAAAAGAAATTATTGTAAGATAATATTTGCAAGATAAATATTGTCAACCTGAATCTGAATGCAAGTTCAGGGAGGTTTTGTGGTTTTTGTTTTAATTCTCATTTGAGGTGTTTAAACTTTCAAAAGAATTTTTAGAAATATTTTAGATAATCTTTCATATCTAAGATTGATTAAGTTTTAATTTTTTTGTCTTAGCAAAACTTGCTATCAACTTATTGTGAAATTGATTTTTGGGTTGCTTGGAGTCCATACTACTTCCATATGTGGCAAATGTATTGTTTTTATTTAGGTGCAGACAGTCTTCAAAATCTAGAAAGCTTTACTTGTGAGTTTAGTAGACTTTTTCTGGAGCATTTTTGTGTTCTTGATACTCCTCACAAGTCCATCAACACACCTGAACGTTTAATTAATCAAGGAAGTCCCAAAGATCCAACAAACTTTCTACACTTGCTGTCTCTAGATTTGTTTTTTTCTGGAAGTAAATGCAACAGAGCATATTATGGCTGATATGCAGTCAATACCTGCAGAAGCGTGCTCGTCCAGCAAAGCTACCTTCAAAGAAAAAATAGGCACTGGGATTAGGACTCAGAGGATCATGAGGCACACGGACCTTGACAGGTGTTAGATTCCTATCCAAGCCTGAAAAAAATCAGGGTCCATGGGACCTTCCACCTTAGTGGATCTTGTCATCATGCTTGTTCAAGGTCCAGATTGCTGGTGAACTCAATGGAAAGCCCAGTAAATGTACATGTAAAGAAGTTAAATGTTCAAATATCAGAATTGCCACATCTTCTGATAGGGTCCTGGATAGGAATGGCTCAGTAAGGCTTACAGTGTGATTGAAATTCTGAAACATACTGCAGTTCTAACACACACCTTTACTTGCCACATTAACTGTTTTGAAACAAATTGCTTGCTCTTGACTTTATTCTGAAGATTATACATTGTTTATTTAAATCCGAATTAATATTCATATTTCATGTAAAAAAGCAATTCTTTCCTCTATCTTCTGGAATTGAACTGGGGACAAAGCAGCTACAATTGAAATTCAGCTCTGTTCTGAAGTCAAGCACACACATCTAACAAGTAGTTTTATTACTGTATTTGGGCTGGGCAAAAATCAAGCAAAGCTCACTCTTACTAAGCAAAATATTTTTTTTTTTTGTTAGTGTAGGTCTATTGATGTAAACTATGCTACAAGTGTAAAGTTATATGAAAATATACACATCCTGATTGTCATATAGACCACATTTGAATTTCTCAAAAAGCTCATAATCTGTACTATTTACAAACTCGTTGAACTTTTTTTTTTGTCAAACTTGTATTTTCCATTTAGTCTCAATGCTTTGTGCTACGTAAATTTTCAGCTGGGAAGTGGTAAACATGAAGGAGAATGATTGAGAGATCATAATCTTTTTAATCTCTAGCTGCTATAGTTATGAAAAAGGACAAAACTTGAAAACATCTTTCTTTATGAAACAAATTGGATTATCAGCTCTGAAAAACAAGTCACTTGTATATGATGTTGGTAACAATAACAAAAATGTTATTTTTCTTTCTTACTTGTTTTCATAATAATTTTTTCAGTGTAGGATTCCAAAATATACTTTAAGTGTTGACTAACTGAGTTATATAAGTGCAAATATAGCATGTGATTTTCTGAGAGAAGGAAATGAAATGTAAAGTAAACTTCTGAAAGCTTGTATGCGGAACAGAAGCTCAGACTCTTTAAGCATATCTGAAACTACCAACTCATAAGCATATTCTATCCTTTGTAGTGTTATTTAAAAATGAAAACAAAAAAGGCCACTAGTGCTCACTTCATGTTGTGTTCTTTCCAAATGAAAATTTCGTGTATCTTTATCAAGATTTTTGCAGTAATATTTACTGTTTCAGTAAGATTCACCAAATTTTGTTGGCAAATTTACTTCTTTTAATTTCCTCAAAAAATTAGGAAGTCACTTCTGTTGAATTTGATGGAAAAGGACATTCTTTGACCAAGTCCAGGATAGAACATTCTCATCAAAATCTGCAAGGACTAATCGATAACCAGCTGATCAAAGCACTTTATAATGGATGTGTAAGATTGACTTCAGAGCAGGATGTTAGATAGGGATCTCCCAGTTCAATTATTCCTTTATCATAATCCCACATTACAAGTTTCAATGAATTTTTACTAATTGCTTAATGAGTATTTTTACATAAAACAACATTCTTGTTTTCTGTCACGCTCTGAGGGACTGAGGGATCCTGAAAACATGAGTTATACATTCTTCACTTTATATCCTCCTTTATTGTTTAATTTTTTTTCTTTCTTTTCTACCCCCATAGGCTCCCTTTTTGTGCTGGATGCTTGAAGCACTGTAGTATGATAATTTATGTTAAGAATGTCAGGGGAATCTAGGAATATAACTTCATCTCTCCGAAAAAGTGGAAATACTTATCAGTGGTATCTGATACTGAATGTACTAATCTTCGTTTTTGTACTCTTGGGCAAACATTGAAATTGGACTTTATCACAGCTGAATTTCTTACCTTTTTTTCCAAGCATAGTAATACAAAATTCAAATTACCTTCTATAATAACTTAAAGAATTTTGCTGGTTTTAAGTATTTATATTGGCCAAGACCCCAGTGTCCTAAGTCACATAGAAAATGACATTATTTGCCTAAGGAATTTCTTACTTAAAAGGCAAGATTTCTGATTTCAGTGTTACAAAGCAAAGGCTTGTAAGGCAGGAAAGGGAATTATAGGAAGTATGAACAGCAATGGAAGGCTAATAGAGTGACAACGAATATCACAGGACAGATACGATTACTGGCAAAATGATCAGAGAATACAACAAAATACATAGTGATAGAGGACAGATTTTTAAGTAAGGTATTCTGATTATTATTGTAAATTTTATGAATTAATATTGCAATATTTTATGACTATTCCCTTTAAAGATAATAAAAACTGAAGTTATATGTGACATATAAGGGGGATAGACTAGGAAATTCGGAAAAAACACAGTAGAAAATGGAACATAATTAAAAGCTGTTTATTTATTTTTCACTGTGTTTCTTTATACTATTCAGCTAATGCTAATGTCTATTGCTGTTGTGGTAAATAACCCATAGTGCTGAATTAGTCATACAAACAGATTCCCATCATTATGCCTAGATTTTTGACTTGCTAATTAAACATATGGATTTTGAAAATATTTAGTTTGTTTTGCAGGAAGTTTTGGACTGAACTTTTCTAATGAAACACTGCTACAACTTCCTCACTTCTGGAACAAAATTTTAATTTTTCTGATAAAGATTATGCACTGCAAGAACGGTGACAATAGCAACCCAGATGCCTGCCAGTGAAAATGGTTATGTGTCTACTTGAAGGAATCTATTATTTTTTGCCTGATTTGTATCCACAAAAAATATCACCAGAGCTCACAAGGCATTGGAGAAAGCTGTGGTTATGAGATACATAACAAAACCTCTGCTCACTCTCTTCTAGCTCTTTCACATCTAACCAAAGTTAAGGTTAGATGAGTTTAATATGATTTCATTGTTCACATTTTGTTTGACTTGTATGGGAAAAAAAACTCCAAAGAATATAGACATAACAAAAAACACAGATCATAAATGCACAATAAGTGCACTGTACGATATGTTCATCTTACTATCTAAGCTTTATCCCTTAAAGGATAAAGTGAAAAGGGGCAAAGTCTTTGGCTAGCTTGGACGTTCAGCTTCCACACCAGATTCTCAACTGCCTTATGAGTGAGACGATAGTTTTAATGTGCACATAGAAAGATGCAGTGTATCAATTACAAAGTAAGTTACTTTGGACAGCAGTTTAGACTTGAACTCAGATAGTCTCTGCCTAAGTTATATTTTGGAAGGAAAAAACACATTTTGAGAAAATTGGTCAGATGATACAAACATCCTAATTCAAGTGAGTGGAAAGACTACTTGGTGTCTTGTAGAGTTCTACCTGATTCTGACATCCAAGATGATGTTGCTATGATTTATTACTGTGGAAAAGAAAGCTTTTGTCCTCTGAATGTGAAAAGCTTTTCCTTGTTTTCATGGTGTTTTATGACAGACATTATCACAACTTCAAAGGATTCATCCTGAATGTGAGGGTTTGTGATGGTCGATCTGTATTTTTGCACCTTGTGCAGTTCTTGTTAGTGGTGCAGTCTGCATGGTCCTTGGTATTGCTAAGGAGTAACCCATTGTTGACAGACTTTTTAATAAAAGTATGATGGTAAATTTACTTGGTTCAAAAAATTAATATGAAACACTGAGCATTTCAGTTCAAGGTCACTAGCTCATATTTGAAATGGAAATGAGAAATGCAAACATGATTACCACTAAATGACTGCTTCTTTACAGGAAATTTGTTTCTAATCTCACTTCAGTGTTAGTACAGAAAAACCTGCATGATGGCAGTGCCAAAGAAACAGTCAGTCAGTATAATCATGGTATTCCTGTCTGCTCCTAATTGTAGTCTGAGTCTCTTGTTTTACTTTGAGGATTTGATAAATAATCATGTAACAGATCTATCCAATTTTTAAATAATAGCACTGTGGCTGTGTTCAGCACAACATTCCAGTTCCAGCTTCCACCCTTGCTATGTCACCAGTCTTGTTCCCAGACTGCAGTGGAACTAAAGAATATCTGGATTATAAGGACCTGAAACTCTTGCTACTGAATAAACACCAGCTGAAATTTGCTCCCTCAGGAACCTTAACATCTACAAGAGGCTGAGAAAAATTGTCATCCAGCTGTTGAGAGAAACAATATGAATAAAAATAAAATTGATTATATTTTTTAATTGAACTCCAAGAGACAGCTTAACTAAGGGGAAGATAATATTGAAACATTTCTGAGAGAAGTGGAATAAATAACTTGATGCTTCTGGTTGATTTGATATTTCTAGTTATTTACAATGGAAAAATTATGGATGAGCAAAATTTCTTGTTTCAACTTTTTTGTAATTGATAAAGGATAACTTCACAATACACTCAGGAAAGAGAAATAACCATATAGGATCCAGTAATAAAGGACATAAAAGTGTAGTTCACTTAGTGATAAGAAAGTTCTTTGTGTATACAGTGATATTGAATTGAGGCCAAATATTCTGTTAGTAAAAACAATACAGTAGAAGAAAACTTGGTCCTTGAGCTTAGTATACTAAACATGAAATTCTGTTTCATGAAAAAGAAATGCTGATGCATCTACAAATATACTTTTCCTGTCTCTGTCATTGATTCCCTATCTGTCCTTAAGAAAATATCCTAATATATGCCTATTAACAAGAAACTTGCTGATATTTTTTTGCCTCTAACTAATTAGTCCCAGCTGTTACATATATCAATTTTCTCCATATAACAATGTACTCTAAACAGAAGATGCTAAAACAAAAGGCGCTGAAGCTTCCAAGTCGTAATTTCTACAAATAACCTGGAACCTTAAAACTAAGTGATTTAGAATCTCAGTTTTAATGTTCAGCTTTCAAAATCCCTTTTTTCAAGTACTTTAGGAATGCAGGGTGAAAGCATTGGAAAAGTCCAAAACCTACCCATTCTATTCAGAAATAATCCTTAAAAAGTGTCTAGAAACTGTCCCAAAGAGCAAAATCAAGTGGACACAGCAATTCATAGGATATGTGAGAGAAAAGTAAACCTAGTTTATATAGAAGGCTAATCTACTAGATTTTCTTGAACGTGTCGACAAGCCTTTGAATAAGGATAATATGATTTAGTCACTTGGGTTTCCAATAAGATTTTGATAAAGTCTTTCATCAAACCTATAATAGAATGACAAGATCTTAAAGACTGATTTAAGAACAGGAAACAAAGTACAGGGATACTTTGTAAGGCTTCTCAGTGTAAAGAATACTATTAGACATTATATTAGGATTGGAATTTTTTGATAGAGCCAAAGATAATCTAGAAAAGCAAACTGTGAATACTTGCAAAGCAGTCAATGGATAGTTACTGTGTGAACTTAAATTGTAGTTGAAACAGTAAAAAATGCAAGGTAATGAGCAAAGGCAAAACCTACCATAATGCACCTGCATCATGAGCTCAGACTGAATTGTTATTACACAGGGAGGATATTTTGAGTTGCTGTTTCTAGCTAAAAATCTACTAGGTAGTTATCAAAACCAACATAAATAAATCTGGTATTAAAATTTATTAGGCAATAAGAAAAAAAAAATTAGAAAATATCATTATACTATTTCAAAAACCCACAGTGATTCCACATTTCAACTATTCACTAAAACAGTCTGGTGCTTAGGAGAAGCAGAGAAAGCACACAAGAACAGTGTCCACAGTTATGGAATAGCATACCTCTCAGGAGCTTTTAAAAGTTAGGACTCTTCAATATGGAAAAGAAATGACTGATGGAAATAATATTTAATAAGTAAAAAATTACATAATCAGAACTGTCATGTGGGAAATAAACAGAAAATTACTATTATTATTTTTCACAATAGGAAAGTAAAAAGAAAAAACTAAGAACTATTAAATGAGGTTTTAGTTAACAGATTTGAAATAATAATGAATACTAAATAATAAATTACATGCTTCTTCACATGGGATGCAACCGAGTGGTAAAAGTCATGCTGTGGATACAGAGCTGATAGAGCCTTTTTTCTATGACAGATGTAGCTTTGGAAGTCACACAGCTGCAATTGCTAAACTGCACTATATTCCTCTTTTTTTAAATTATTTTTTGGTTTTGTTTTATTTTAAACTGCCTCAATGCAAAGAAATTTTACCTAGTGGCAATGGAAAAAAAAATAAATCGGGCTTCTGGCAAAGAGAATACTAAAAATAGGACCAAATATCTATGAGGTTAAAACTGTTTCCAGTTTTAGCCTAATGGTTTGGAATATGAAGAAATCATCAAGTAATTTCCAGCCCTGTACTACTTACCTTCATCCTCTCCTGTGTCTTTCAAATCTGCCTGTCACCCAGTTACAGATGTAGTTCATGAACCTTCTTCAGCTGACTTCACAGAATCACAGAATATGCCGAGTTGGAAGGACCCACATGGATACTCTGTAGTTTATGGATCATCTGTAGATTATGCCAGTCAGGAAAATGAACCCACAAGTCCATTTAAAGTCCAATGAATGATGAAACTGAAGTCAAAAAACTGCTGGCCTCTACTAATCCTGTACTGTCCACAGGCTTCTATTATCCCATTCAAAATGCTCCTAAGTGAGTCATTACTTAATTAAATTACTGAAAGCTGAGATTACAGAGTAACTACATAAAATATTCAGAGAATCAGTTTTAAAGAAAAATAGAAATGTGAACTGTTGTATTTCTCAACTATTAATCACATCACCTGTGACATTCATGGGGTTCTTTCTCATTATGTTGAGACTGTAGCTGATAAAATACCTGGTGAGAAATTAACTCAGCTATGTGCTTTATTCAGTAACAAAATAGCTCAAAGACAACTTTTAAATTAATGCTTCCAACTATATACGTTAAAAGTTCAGAAATTCAAAGCAAACCCAACTAACTGTTTAAATCCATCTATTGTTGGAAGTGATTATTTAGAAGAATGCATTGAACTATCACATCTTTTGTTACGAATGTGATAATTTGAAAGAAAGTCGTATTTTAAGCAAATGAACTTACAAATTTTACATTGCCCATGTAATAAGCAAAGAGATTATTCATATTATGCATAATAAATAGGCATATGTGGCCAAAAACATATTTACTTCTTACCTGCAAATTAGTGAGTGTTTTTATTTCAATTACTGCTCTTTCCAGTACCTAAAATTTTTAAAGGAACCACTCTTAGTTATATTCTTTAATAGAGTTTTATACTCTTAATATAAAAATAAACTGTTTTGTATAAAAATTAAATGTCTAAATGCTGCTTACTGACAAAAAAAAAGTCATATATTTAATTTAACAAAAGACAATTTAATCATACTGATGATAGTAAAATATATGGATGGGACGTGGACTATAAATGTCTCTGTGTGTATACATATGTGCAACTATATATACATATAAAGTAAATACATTGTAGCTTATAATTCTTGCTATCCTGTTGCAGAATGAAGATTACATTCTATGTATACTAAGAGTTTATTGACAATACACGAAAATTCTGTGGGGGAATGATTGTGTTGCAGTGAGCTATTTTTTCCTTCCTTCTTGATCAGTGGAACACTTATTTCTTGTATTTAAAATTCATCAGTCTACCCAAGCTTATATCTAGCTTGCGGCACTTTATTAGTTCTGTCAATGTCATTTGCAAATGTGACAGCTACCACCCATTGTTAACAGTTCATTTATTTATGCTGAAATCACGCCAATATACTGGCCAAAATAGTCATGTAATCCAGTTAGGTATCGGCATTTAATGTGCTTCTGCACAAAATGCAAGAGAAAATCTTGGCCATATAAACAAATAACTGCCTATTTAATTTAGAATATTTACAATGTTCTAAATTAGGAGCCTTATATAACAAACTACTCCTTACAGATCCAATTTTATTCAGTAAATCAGATCCCCCTCTTCCAAAGACTCACACCACACATATACACCTCTGATATAGTTTCATCTTAAACATTTTAAATATATGGTAAAATTAGTAACTTGGTGTCATGGTTTGACTCCCAAACCAATTTTTCAAACCCCTATAAATCTGCTAAAATGTTGAGAGTTTTCAGACAGGCAACAGACCCAGCATGGGGGAATTATATCAAAATTTATTACTAGCAGAGTAAAAACTATAGAAACCAAAGAACAAAAAAATACACAGTATTAATACAGTTTCTAGCACCGTTCGGTCTCCTCTCACATCAGTCCAGAAGAAGAACCTTCAGGGCGATAGCTAAATTCTCTTCCTCTCTCATTGAGGTACAGAGGGGTCTTCTGCACCCCCCCATCTGCTCGGCCTGCAACGAGGGCTTCTTCATGGGCCGTATGGGGACATTTACTTCACCATGGTCTGCATCACTGGCTACAGAGAGTTAAAGCTTTTGAGTCTTTTCCCCTGTTCCATGGATGATCCCTCTCAGGGGGTAAGGTTCTGAGACTCCTCCAATTCGGGTCCATTCTTCCTCCTGGATCGGAGGATTTCTGGGTTTTGCTCAGCCTTTAGACCCCGATAGCTCTCATTAAAGTCCTTACCCAGAAAACACCTGCTTGGTTTGGCTTCTCTCTGTCTCAGTTGCAGGCATCAGCTCAGCTGCAACGTGACAGGGGCCATCCCCCGCATTCCTCATTTCAGCTGCCCTGGTCAAAACCTCACGCAGGGTGCCTCCGGGCTCCCTCTGCCCATCTCTGCTGCTCCAGTCTCATGGTGGGGGAGGTGGCAGCAAGACTCCTTAAGTTTCTCTCTCCTCTGCCTGGAATTCTTTCTGCTCTGCTTCACTATCACCGCTGCTGCCCCCCTCCACTCACAGGGGGAAAATGGCGAGGAACTGCCGCAGCCCTGGCCATAGCGCCAGGGCTGCAGGGTGCCTAGGGGCACCCCCAAACTCGGGGCTCCCCTTGGCTACCTCATGACTCCAATTCTTTCTGCGCAACAAGTGCTTCTCTTACGGTCTATAAAATATGGAATTTCGCAGAAGTTAAGTTGGCTCTGCATTGGAAATGCTACTCTGGAATTAACCATTTCCAACACCAGGGGAATGCTGGACAAGTCAAACACTTGGTTTGAATAAAGAGTTTAAACTAATGAAAAACAATATCTTGAGAGAAGCAGAAAGTCACAGCAGAGGAACTAATTTCATACACTTGTGTCAAAACTTGACAGATTTTATTTTTGTACTGAAAAACTTCAATACATCATCTTTACTGTTGCATTCATGTGATAGAACCAAGCGGGTTTGTTGCATCAAACTGAAAAAAAAGTCTTTCTGATTGGTCATAAATACTTACTGACTGGGATATTCTTTTTTATTCATTTGGGGTATCACTGGAGCTAGAATATTTGTGTATAATGTATTTATATTTATGTGTCTGTTCTTTAGCATTGCTGCATGAACTGCAAGACTTAAGAGACCAAGTTCTGGGATTACTCTCTTGCTTTGCTGCTTGCATTTGAAATGGGATCAGATTGTCTTTCTGTCTTTCTGATAGCCTTCCTGGGGGAAAATTTCTTTGCATTCCAAAACGGCGGGGGCATATTAGGGGAGAAATGGCAGTGGGTGGTGTGTGCCAGAAGAATTTAATTTTCTGTTTCAAAAAGCTGGGGGTGGCCACAGTTCTGATCTACATTTTAGCCATGACTGATGCCTCTACATTACCTGAGAGCCTTACAGAACATTAGAAAATATTATGTATGGGAAAAATGTGACTGATGTGTGAGATTCAAACATCTTTTGATCAAAAATTTTCTATTCTAACCACTCTACATAAGCCAAAATGCAGATAACTGCCTATAAATCTAGCCTATGGTATTAGAAGAGATAATGATGCGTATTATCATTCTGTCCTGCAGAAGCACAGTGTCAGGCTGACCTACATCAGGTTACTGTTTCTCCTGAAGCCTAAAGTTTGTGCAGCTGGGCATGATGAGCTATCATGAGCTATATTGTTGGACGGTGTGAAACTGCTTCCCAGCAGGGCTTTCTAAATGAAGTTTTGCTGTAAGTCACGTATCCAACTGCAATGCATCCACACTGTTGTCAGAGACACAACAATAAGAAAGAGGTTTTTGTATGTCACCCAGTTCAGTACTTGGGAGTCATGGCTGCTAATGTCTTATCACAGCATATAGGCACGAGGAAATAAGGAACTCTGCTTTCAGCAGCCTTCTCCTTATCATTATTCCTGGGAGCTGAAGTATTCATTCAGGTTGTTTGGCACTTCGACCTCTGTCTAATAGGAGACTTGATTTCAATTGTTAGCCTCAAGACTGGGTGGAAAAGGTCTTGGCTCCCTAAATGCAATTCCACTGGCTAGTTTTATTTGACTTTTAGTTGTAAGTAAAGTGTATTTTAACTTATTGCATGATTTGACTCTCAGGCAAGGCAGAAATACAGGTAAATAGGAAATCTAGAGTAGCAAAACATTTCCTGAACTTCTCTGTTTTTTCTTGTGTTCTTCAGCTAGTGGAAAATAAATCATTAGCAACTCAAAGACTTTCAAAAATTTCATGATTAATTTTTGCTATCAAGGCTGGGGAGACAATTGTATAATAATGATTTATGTTAGTGTATTCTTGTGCATCTAACTTGTTAACCTCACGCTGGGATCATCCCTATCCCAGCAATGCTGCAGCGGGGCTGGTCTCCAACTCCACATCACCCTGCCCTGTCTGGCCATAGGTGCCACTAAGCCAGGCCCACTCCATGGCTCACATCCTGGCCACTCCACAGGGGTCACTTCTGCAGCCCACCCTTGCTGTCAAAATCTGGTCATCTGGACGCAATACAGCCATGACTCTTCCATGACTTTAGTACATCTGACATTCCTATTTTAGAGAATCCTGCATGATTTCCAAAAGGTTTTCTCATCTCATCCGTATATTGTCCAATCTAACCTCTATAAAGGCCAATGAGAATGATGCTGCTCTTTGGACTGCCCTTTGAATAAACTGTGCCTGCAAACCTGCATTTTGTAAAATTCGAAGTACCCCCTCATGTTTAGTGGTCAGATAAGAAGTGATCTCTGATGATGCAACATTTATATAGCTATTCTTATTTTGTTGCTTTGCATAGCTTGAGGACAGCTGATGTGCTTTAATACATTCAGCTCAGAGAATGTGATAGTTTCCTGCTTGGTAGTTAAGCCTTAGTTACCAGACAGGACTGCAGAGAGGAAAAGTCATTCTCTCCATGCCGCTAGATTTTGCCACTACTATAAACTTCAAACTGAATCTGAAGTAGCACAAACAGAAGTGTGACCAGTTTCTCAGTGTGGATGAAGATAGAAGAGCCTCTAAAACTTAACATGATAAAAGCTATGACCCACAAAAAAAAATGCACACCTCTGTATTGAAACAATGCCCCCCCCCAAGGTTTGTGCAGTAGTGCAACATTATGTGCAGGAAAAGATCATGAATACTGCATAATATATATTTGGAGCATAGTACTTGATCTAATTCCTAAGTTGTTATGGTACATCACCACTCCTATTGGTGCTTGCCATAAGACAAAATAAATTTTATTTCAGGCATAGCAAAAAGTACTGTTTTTTTGTGGTTTTAAATCTAATTTCTTAGAATGTTCTATGAAATTCCATGTAGTTTTATGCAGAGAACAAGACAATTAGAATTTTTTTCTTTACTCTGTTTTAAACATTGCCTCCTTTACCTCTCATTTTACACAGCAGTAATCAAGACTCAAAAAAGCTCTTGTAACACTTTTCAGATAGTTTCAGTCATTTTTGCTTCACTTGATGGAAATTACTATTCCCATGTGTTGTGTTAGCAAAGTAGTCATGCAGCACATTTGAAGTTTGAATTAAAAGTCCATTTTTTCCCCCTGAACAAGACTCATAAATAAAAAATATCTTCTTCGAATAAAATTCAGGTATTGCACAGAAGAGAAAAGACTTTATGTGTTAACACTGTCAAGACTCAACGATGCGTAGTAAAATGGCTCCACAAGTGATGAAATTCAGATTTCAAGCTAAGTTCTATGACTTTCATTTAAGAAAAATGCACCAGTTTACTTAGTTTTGTAAGGATTTCAGTCAGGATCAGTTCAATTTTAGTATGCAAGTGTGCTGAATAAAACCTTCAAACATAAAGGCTGCCTTTCTGTACCTTAAATTATCACTCATAAGTTTGTCCCACAGCCCTAGAGGAGACCATTTTCAGAACATTATATCTGAGAGACACTGCCAGGTGACATGTAGGTACATCCATTTATCACACACACACTTTTCCTTCCCCTAACTCTAAAGTTCATTCAGCAGAACTGTATCCTACTTCATCCTTGTACACTTAGTTGACTGTCAGTGATGAAGAAATAAAGACTATTACCAGTCTTTGGGATCTCATTAAAATAAACTATTGAACTCCATCAAATTGCATCTATTCCTGCAGCTGTCAAAGGAATGCAGTTGTTCAGATTACAGATGGTCTTTCCAAGAAGTGATAGTTCTATTAGTTGCCTTGAAAAAACGTTGACAATGGTACACATTCAGTTCATATTAGTTAGGCATTTTAAGGAAAGCATCCATACTCAGTTCTTGTTCTTTGTGCCTGAACAGTCTCTGGGTAATAGGTATCTAACTCTACTTGATAGCAAGACATTAGGATACCTATGTGTATCCAGCTGGGAAAACTGAAATTCTTTATGGGTCAAGTGTTCAAGTACCATACTGAAGTAATACTCAGAATTTAAATGTATTAAGAGTGTACCTACTGTTTGTATTAGATCAAGTTTATTTTAAAATTGTGCTTTTAGGATGTGGTTGTTTGGGCTGGTCAACTCCAGGGGTGGGGTGCTTGGTGTTGACCCAATCAGCACCTCTGCAAAATTAACATATTACAACAAACCGGAAAATGAGACTGATAGGTAGGTGGAAGAGAAGCAACCACGACTTGAGATGCCACGTGTTTGAGAGAGAGGCCAGTGAGCCTCGCTGAGGCCACGGCCCCCAGCCCCTGGCTGGGCTGTGGGGGGCCCGGTGCAGTGTTAAAACTGGACTGAGTGCTGTGGCCAAAGGCTGGGGGGAGTTTCTCCATTGTGAGTGGACAGCAGAAGAATGGCAGCAGAGACAGTACTGAATAGAGAGCTGTGGCTGAGAGCCAAGAAGATAGTCAGCAAGCAGCAAGATTGCATGGAGCCAGGCTGAGAGACGCAGAGATGTCCTGTGGGACGGAGAACCGGCAACAGAGCAGAAAAAACTCAGTAGAGACTGTTTTTGGGTAAGACTGAATTACTTTCCCAAAACCCTGAGACCTCCTAGAAAGGAGGGGTGGGCTTCCAAACTTTTAGGGAGTCCTGAAATGCAGCAGCAGCTAAAGAGAGAGAGGAAGGAGCTGAGAACTTGGAGACATCCTGTGAGCTGAACCAGGATGGTCAGATCAAGGAATGCGGGGGAAGTGGCCCTCCCCTGCCACATTTGCAGCAGAGACAGAGCAAAAGAGCTCTGTTAGAATGCTTGAGGCAAAAACGGAACTGAGAGCTCCTAAATATTCTTACTCGGGGGGGGGACTTGACCCCCTGAGGAAGGGACTTTCACGAGATGCCTTGCACTTCATGATATGACTGTGATGAAGAGAGCTTTGTCCCTGCTTTGCAGCCCATGGAAGAGACCTTCACTTGGAGCCGAAGAGCCAAGAGGGGTGAGAGAAAAAACCCCTGCGTTGTAATGGAGAGAGAGAGAGAGAGACAGAGAGAGGGATTTTCCAGCTACAACAAATCAGAACTGCTGCCTTGAAGAGGAGAGACACTGCTGTCCTGAAAGTGGAAAAAACTTTTTCTTCTTTCCTTCTGGACATTTATAAAGGAAGGATGATCAATGTATATATATATTGTTTTACCATAGGAGAGATGGTTAGGATTGTTGTATATAAATGTATTATAGTATTTATTGCAATCGGACATGTCTGTCTCGTATTGGCCTTTTTAGCCACCAGTGCGCTTGTGACAAACGTAGGTAGAGCCCTTTCCCAAATCTTCGTTCGCGAAGCCCAGCCATGATGATTTATTGTGTTAATAATAAATCTTGATATAATTTCCTTATGTTAGTAGTCGTGTTATGTCTGAAACTTCTCTCACATTGAGGCAAATTGTGGAAAGTTTGGAAATTAGATTTTTTGGGAGTTCAAACCACAACATAGGGTGTAATTAGTTTTGTGCTACAGAAATTTAAAATTTCCTTTACATTCCTTAGACAGTTTTCCTAACAAAAGTCATACCTCATATTCTAGAAAATACATCCACTTTCAGAAATTCACGGATTTAAAGAGTACAAATATGTCAAATGCATCTGATAAAATAGTTAATTGTACAGATTCACACAGCATAAATTGAGAAAAAATATCTGTCCTGCTCTGTTCATCTTTGGTACTGTGAACTGATTACATACCAGATAGACACACAGAACAATCATGAAAAGTTATAGCTGCTTAAATATGTTTCTGTGCCAAAACAGCACTTGATTTCCTTGCTATTTTACTAATGTGTTTACTAAAGAGAGACACAATGGTTTTGCTCATTATGTCAATAGATTTGAAACTCAGTTTCTGTGCACTTGCTGGCCTCTCCTGTTTTAGAAAGTAGCTGAAAGCTTTAAAATCCTTCAGTTGGCTTGATTAGACAGTGACCTTTTGCCTGGCATTGATTTCAGGATTTAGAGTTTATTACTGGGTCACCATGGTAGATTTTTTCCTTTGTGTTGTTGGCCATAACCCAACGTCTTGAACAACTAAATATTACAATGAATCAGAAATTATGCTAATCTTTTTTAAAAGGTTTCAGTGTTTCATTTTCCTTTGTATAATTACAGAATCTTCATCTATATACTCAAATATATTTTGCATGCTTATGTTCTAGCTCTAGAATGTCATTGATTTTTTTAATATAGGAATGCAGTGAATAAGAAATGGTGATTCAGTATGGATTTCATTAAAGGCTAATCCATATTAAAGGCTTTTAATGAAAAAAAAAAGAAAAAAACAGAATGAAAAACTGAACAAGACATTTACTAGAAGCTTATAGAGTGATTTCCAGTGTGCCATATCACTCCCTTTTGAAGACAGAACCAAAATGAGAGGTTTTCTGTTTGGTACTTACATGGAAAAAACATTCAATGAATAAAGCACAGACGAAAAAGAAAGGTTACAGTCTGCAGATTGTTGGCCACATCATGGCTGTGTATAAAGCATTGATTGACGGTATTAGAAGCAGAGCGCTATGCAGAGCCTCTAATAACTGTGTAAACATCCAAACAAAATGGATACTGTACAACACAGCCTGCAATCCCTCCTTGTTTGGAGCAGTTTGCATATTTAGTAAGTGTACCTGCTATTCCATCATTACAGATATTGAAAATTGAGAGTAGTAAAGAATTATGGTCCCATTACCACAGAAAAGCGCTCAACTCATTTTTAGTAGTTTTTACTGTGACCTTCAGCTGCCTATTCTCTGAACAGTTTTCTGATCAGTTCAGCATCCATTTGATTGAGACTGCATCCATTCCCCTAACTTGCCCTGAAATGTAACATGAAAGAACATTCAAGTCTTTACTTGTGTCTACCTATGTGAAACTTTTCTTTATTCATGACAGGCAATGCATTGTGGAAGGTGGAAAATTGATTAGACAGAGAAGTATCTTCACCAATTGAATTCTGGTTGAGACTCAATTTTTTTCCATTTCATGTATTTACAAATAAGTTGTAGGATTATTTGCTTCAGAATTCTGCTGAGAATTGGACCTCAGCTGATTGATGCATAGTATTTTGAGTCTTATTGTTTGATTGTCTCAGACAAGCAAAATCACAGAATGGTTTGAGTTGGAACGGACCTTAAAGGTCATCTAGTTCCAAGGCCCCTTCAATGGGCAGGGACATTTTCCACTAGATCACATTGCTCAGAGCCCCATCCAACCTGACCTTGAACATTTCCAGAGATGGGATATCTACCACCTTTATGGACAGCCTATGCCAGTGTCTTATCACTCTCATTGTAAAAAACTTCTTCCTTATATCTAATTTAAATTGACCCTACTTCAGTGTAAAATCATTACCTCTTGTCCTATCAAAACAGACCATGCTAAAATGTTTGCCCCTCTGGTCCTCATAAGCCCCCTTTCAGAATTGAAAGGCCACTATAAGGTCTCCCTGGTGCCTTCTCTTCTCCAGGCTGAACAACCCCAACTCTGGTAGCCTGTTCTCATAGGAGAGGTATTCCGTCCCCTGGATCATTTTTGTCATCCTCTCTGGACCCAGTCCAATAGGTCTATGTCTTCCCTTGTGCTGAGGATCCCAGAGCTGGATGCACCGCTCCAGGTGGGGTTTCACCAGAGCAGTAGAATCACCGACCTCAGCCTGCTGGCCACATTGCTTTTGACACAGCCCAGAAAAGTATTGGCTTTCTGGGCTGTAAATACACACTGCTTTTCATCCACCAGCACCCCCAAGTCCTTCTCAACAGGATTGCCTTCCATTAGTTTTCAAATAGAAACTAATGATCAGAACCATTAGATGTGGAAGAGCTTTGTCTTTTTCTCATAAAAGTAATCAATGAATTTCCCAGTAAATTTTCTGGCAAATGAAGGGAACAAAGATGTTGCTTTGATTTTTGGTTTTAGCATGCATGCTATACTTCATAATTTATTCCTAATAGATGTGATTATCCACTTTGTCAGTTGTCTATAGTCATATGAAGTTCCTGAGAAAACCTACTGTGTAGACTTCTTATCTCTTGTTAAGGCTCCCATCTTTCTTTTAAAATGAGTACTTTGAAGCTATGCTTTTAGTAAAGTTTCTTTAAGAAGTTCTTGTTTGTGTCTGATAATTTTTCATTCTAGAGTAGTTGTATTTATTCTGAGGAAGAATAAATACTACCATGGTCTACCATGATCCAGAACCTTTCAAAAATTCTCTCTTCTTTTGTATTCTGAAACTTCATGCAAAAGAATTTGCCTATGTTTTGGAATCCCAGGAAGTCGAGTTTATGATTCTTCCTTCTCAGTCTCCAAGGCAATGTGCAATGCTCTGTAAGACACAGTCCCTCTTGGTACAAGAGCTACAGATGTTTATATTCCTTACACATTTCCAGACATTTTCTCTACCTGTTAGTTTTTGAACTTTTTTATATCAATTATTCTATCATAATTTATTCCCTCTCTTTTCTTTTTCTGCCTTTCCATATTTGCCCAATATTTTTGATTTTGTCCATAGTTACTCCTTTTCTTGTTGTTTGCACCCCCAAAAAAGTTCCCTTTAGAGCTTTTCCTTACAAAATGGCAAATTTAAAGCTGCTCAGGGAAGAAATATGTTCTAAGACCCACCCCCTGCAAATAATACCAATGAATCTATACTCAGATCAAAGGCAATCAATTAGTCCTTCTGATAAGGAAAGCCCTGGCAATATACAAATCCAGCTCTAACCAAACTTGCAACTCTGCACAGTGGTGTATCACGCAGATGTAACTGTCCACTTAGGCCTAGATGAGAAATACATCTATTATGCTTCAGCTGAACAGGAAAAACCTATTCAGAAAATCACAGACATCTCCAGATGCTTGATTTCATGTATGCCACCCATATGACTAGAAAGCAATCACTTTTATATGTGAAGGACCCAAATAGTACTCACAATTCAGAGTATGCATACCATCAAATCTGGTACATATTTCATAGAATCATAGAATGATTTGGATTGGAAGGGACCTTAAAGAGCATCTATTTCCCACCCCTCTGTCATGGGCTCCTTCCACTACACTAGTTTGCTCAGAGTCCCATCCAACCCAGCCTTGAACACTTCCAGGGATGGGGTATCTATCCCTAATCTGGGCAACCTGTTCCAGCACCTCACCACCCTCACAGTAAAAAATTGCTAATGGGCTCAGCTTGGCCAGTGGAGGGTCTGTTTTGGAGTGTGATGGAACTCTCTCTATCTGACATAGCAGCAACTCCAGCCACCACCACTGCAGCCCCTCCAGCTACCAAAATCTTGCAACATAAACCCATACATTAATTCTTGGCTATTGCTTTCGGTGAATAATTGACAGCAGTGGTCTCTGTGATTTTTTTTGTTGGTTTAGAAGTTTTCATCTCTAAATGGCAGAAAGCAATAATCTCGTTTGATGGTTAGAAGAATTCATGCAATACTTGCATTCTGTTTTGAATATGATTTTAGTTTAGGCATCAATAATGAAAAAAATAACAGTTACAGTTTTTTTTGTATTCTAATTCGTTATTCTTTCCTATCATACAAAAAAATAGATTGTATATTCCTCCACTCATTTCTCTAATTTATTTCTAAGCACATTCTTTTTCTTGTATTGAGGGAAATGTAACAAACTCAGTAATTATTTTGACACATACTTTAATTTGTGAGGTAGGAACTGTAGTTTTTAAACATATTTTCTTCTTTTTTTTGCCGTTTAAGCATATGTTAAATGACCTGACACTAGAAGGAAAACTAAATACTTTATCAAAAAGGATTACATTTTTTTATAACTCCTCTGGTGAAAGGTATTCACCATTTCTCCCCATCCTCACCCATCTTTTCATCCTGAACTATAATCCCATCATTTGCTTGACTGACTCTCTTGAACTTTGACCTTTGCTTTATTCATGCAATGTAAAAAGTATTAATCTGGCACACACACCCAGGTGTGATCTGTTTGCCTATACAGTCATGGCTTCTCTGCCTCTGATTTGTCTTAATAATACAGCCAGCAGCATTAATAAGCCCAATCAGGTCACATCAGTTAATGGACTGTTCTTGTCACAGACCGAATTTTCTCTTTAGAAGCAGAAGGGAATCATTTAGATCTCTTCTGGATGTTATCTATCTGGATATTTCCCCCCTTCCCTGCAGCTCTCCTGTCTAAACCATCACTGGTTTTAATTAATATTCCCTCTTTCTTTTTTTGAGTCAGTGAACCAGCAATAAGCCATGCTGTGTCATTTTCTGTTATGCTACTTGTATGCCAGTATCTTGAGTATGGCATTAAACCCCTTTCTGAAGCTGCAGATCTACTGTTTATTTCTATAGACCATTGCAAAGAAAGTTAGAATACTGCTTTTTAAAGTTTTTTCTGATATTTTGCATCTTATATTGAAGAAAACACCAACTATATTACTGGGCATGTAAGTCTGTAGCATTTATATTAATGTTGAATAATATTAAATGATAATACATTTAGACCACACTAATAATGAGATATGATCCCTAATTTTACTATGAAAAGGTATCAGTTGAATTTTTGCCACTAACTTAGCAGAACAGAGATTCATTCTTTAATTTTATTAAGATTCAGATAAAAATGTAAGGTGTTTATGAAAGAAACATGATGGCAAGAGAATGAGACATCTGTTACAGTAGTGCTCACATTTTTATCATTTCAATGGCTACCCTCCTTTTTTTTCCCTGTATTTTTTCAAAGCTCAGAGCAAGTTTCCACCCTCATTTTCAGAAGACATAATTTTATATTCTGTCCTGGTTTTGGTCTTGACCGTAATTTGTTATTTGATACCATCTTATGTCAGTGCTGGGGTGGGGGAAAGGGACTCTCTCACTTCTGAGAAGGGTCGTCCCCTCTGGTGGGAAAATCATGATGTTGTGAGGAAGAGTTGGTTTGTATTTGTTGTAGTTTTCTGTGTAAAATGATTTCTTTGTCTTATGCCTTTTGTTATTAATATTGTTGCTGTTACTGTTCATTTTCTTATCTCATTGCTGTTTCTACTAAATTGTTCTTATCTCAACCCATGATTTTCGTCTTTTATGCCTCCAATTCTCAACTCCATTCCTAGAGCGGGAAGAAGAAGAGAGAATAGCAGAAGTGAGAGAGCAGCATCTGGTTTAGAAGAGTCTTGGTGGGGTCACTGAATTGGGGAGTAATGTTCCTAAACCACTGCATTTCTGAAGTATCAGCTGCTTTTACACAGAGAGAGAGGATATTCAGAACACTGTAAAGTCTGTGCTTCAGCAGGAGACTAAATGTAGGAAACTATTACCGAAAATCTTAACCATGGTTGATTTCAAGAGAAATTATAAAAGCTTCTTTAAAAATTCAAGAATTGATTAAAATTAGAAGCTGATATTTACTTGATAAGATAGTTATCAAAGTACTCATCATGTTGTAAGTCAAATATTTTAATTTTGAATTATTTATTCTGTAAGTCTGTGAGTTATAAAGTCAAGAATTATTTCTGAAGTCTTTGCTGATTGCTAAGTTTATTTCTGGCATATGATTGGTTTGTTTAGCTATTTCTATTATTTGCTGTTAAAAAAAAATGAAGGTGTCCATGCTATCAAAGTGTGCCTTCCCATATCAGACTAAGCAGCTATGTAAAAGCATTACACAGTCACAAATCTATCAAAAATACTAATGCTATTCTATATCTCAGGATGAGGAAAGTAGTATAAGTACAGAAAACTATGAACTTCTTGATTGAACATTTCTGATTGATCCAGTCATACCATCACTGCATTGTCTGTATTTTTGTTTGCATCCAAAAGAACAAAAAAGCAGATATGTAGAAACACAGCACCAAATTATATTTTGCATATCTCTTCCATAAAAACAGTCAGACTCCTGAAAATTGGATTATTATCTGAAGGTAGAATTTTGCACGCGGGTAAGCAGAGAATCTTCATTTCACCTTTAATGCTGAAAAACTAATAGGTCCTTTTTTGGCAGATGAAAAAATTATGAGTTTGTGCAGTTAAGCATGAATGAATAAATAGTATAATTTTAAAAAAGTAATTTATGTGTTTTATAGAAACTTAGTTCTTACATTTAGTAAGCTACAATGTATGAGCAACCAAAATACTTGTGGGACTGGATCAATATGTTCTGAATTTACTTATTGAAAAAAATTATGTAGCACAGTCTACTTAATTTGAAACTTACACAAATGTAGTGCAACCAAAGAAATGCTTGTGATTGACAACATTATAATAACTCATTCACCCTATCATCTTTTTGTGTTTTATTAAATTAATTGCCGATGTATTTTTTTTTCTTTTTTCTGCTGGTGATGATAGTCGGCTGTTCATTTTGTGTTATGGAAAAAAATCAAATCTCTGAGTTCTACTCAATTTCTGTGGTTTTATGTCTCTACTGGTTAATAGTGTTGGTATTAAAGCAAACCCAGCTAAAACATCTGGATTTCGTAGTAGTGCTCTATAAATCCTATTTATCATATTAATTTCTATTTTAACCATCAACTAAGGAGAAACAAAATGATGTGCAGTGATATTTGGCACAATATTATACAAAAAGAAGCATGAGCAAATCAAACTAAAGCCTCAGTGGCTGAACAAACACCCAGCAAAACCCCTGCTAGCCCTTCTTTAAAGCAGACCCTTCAGTGAAGAGGGAGAGCATGGGGGAACAGACATAGATAGCTCTCTTTCACTTCCCTCACAGCTGGACAGTTAATTCACTCAGGCTCCTGGGTAGCTGGTTGATCTTGAAAGGTTTGTTGCATAATGAATATTTGCTTGATATGTGGAAAATAACTCTCATCCTTTATGTATTTTCCATCAACAGCTAGCAGCTTCTCTATTTTTTTCCCCCCAGATATTTGTGTTGAGAAACTAGAGCTCTAGGTCACAAGAGAGCAACTGCCTACATCATAATGAAAATCTTTCCAGAGTCATTTAAGAATACTATTAAAAACCAGTTGTTTATAAGATTGGTTGCAGTGTTTGATATCTACCTGATGCAAATTCTTCTTCAATGGGTGATCGTAGGGATAACAAATACAGTGAAATTTCATGAACAGTAAATAATCTTGAACAGGTGCGCAATAATTGTATCTAACTTGATGGGAAATGAAAGGAATGTAGCAAGCCAAACGTGAGAACAAGAAGAGGAAGGCCTGAGAAATGTCTAGATGACCTTGTATTGCTTTCTCTAGTCTGTGATTTACTGCCCAGGGACAGAGCCGAGCTCTCAAGTTTGCAATTCGCTATGCAGAGGTGTGAAAAAAGAATAACTTGAAACTCCAAGGTTTGTATGTGTGTGATGTCTGGATGATCAGGCTGGCCTGTGAGAGTGATTGATGTGTGACTTGCAGCTGTGTTCTGCCTTGATTTGCTTAACCACTCCCAGCTGAAAGTGAATGAGATAAAACCCATGGATCACGAGCAATAAAGTGATTTCTGTCCATCAAGCCAGAAGTTCGTATGACTTCGTGAAAGTCCCTTCCTTAGGGGGTTCACCCCTGAGTCAGAACATCTTGGGCATCACAAAGGAAGGAGAATATTTAGTATAAAAAATTTTCTATAGCAACCAATTTGACTGCTGCATGGTAATTAGAAACATTTCCATCCAAATCTATAAAAATCTCAGGAAGAACATTTATGGAGTGTTGAATAAAGTTGTGGGTGATGGCTGTAGATATACTCTTGGCTGTTCCAGGTGTTTCTCAAAGTTTCTGCAAAACAAGGACTTCCCTCCATTCTTTTACATTTTGGAACTGTATTTGCTTATGATCACTGTCTTGTTTTACTGCCGTAAGTTATAGATGACTCGTAAAATATTCATAAAGGTGTGCTAAATTTTCAAACTCTTGGTACAGAGTTGCCTGAAGTTGGAAAAAAAATGGCGAGGTTGGTGGAACAAGAATGTGAGGCTCTCACTTATCCTGCCTCAAACTAGAGCAAGGTCTAAAGTTGGAAGGATGTCTGGGGTGAAGCAGAGGCCTCATGACCTAATGTTGTGTCAGTGAGTCACAGAAGAGCACCCACGTTTCTGTACCAGATATCGGCCTCCCTGCCCCTCCACCATGAAAACAGACCTTCTTGGAAATCTAATCCTTCAAGGAGATAAGAGCGCACAGAAAAGCTCTCTGGTAAGGGTCAAACAGTGTCTACTGCTGTGTCAGTACGTAGAGGACCGACATGTTTATTCAGTATTTATTTGCATCAACTACAAATTCTTACCAGAAGTAACTAAGATGCTCAGCAAAACCCATTTGCATATTAATTTTCACATCCCTAAAAATGCTAATGATGAGAAAAGAGAGCATGGCTTACGTGTATGACCACAGTCACTAACACCTCACCTATAACATAACCATTGTTCTACCCCTTTGGGAAAGACTAAAGACAGAGGGGGGAAACACCACCACTTGCTCAGTATCAGCTAATGCAGTGTGTCTCTCCCACTCCCCTGAAGGTGAATTTCATGCCTCCAATTTTATATATATACATATTTTTATTTTATATATAATATTTATATTTTATATATTTTATATATATTTATATATCACATACAGATCTCTGTTACTATATTTTCTGTCGTGACACATAAAACATTCTGTAGTTAGTGCATCTATTGACAACAGTCCTGAGTCTGCTGTTTTGTTGCTTCAATAAACTGCATTATTCAGGAATCTGGATTGTATAATTTCTCATTGGACTTGGCCAGACCTATTTTATCAGGTTGGTAAACTGCATGATTCATGAATCTGAGATTGTGCAAGTTCTTATTAAACTCAACGAGGATAATAGTGCTGAATTGGCTATAATCAGAAGTTAAGCCCAGATGCACCTAGCCCCTCTGATCCCTGAGGACCAGCTGTAAGGTAAGGGAGTTTATTTTCTGCCAAACCTCTATACATTTATTTCAGCAGAAGGTAAAGCAAAATGCAACAGAAACAATTTCCACAGAATTATTTGAATAGAAGGAGTCTCAGGTTTGTCATTTGGTTAAGTTTAGGAAGTCTATAGAAATAGTGATCATGATCATGTCTCTTTTCAGAAGAATATTATGACTAATTCATAAAAATCTCAAATTTTGCGCGCATATAAATATTGTGTCAAAATCTGTGATCCTATAGTCAAATATTTAGGATGCAAGGGTAATACATAAAGAAACTGCAGTTTCTGTATTTCATTTTAAAAAGAGTAAGACTAGAAAGAGATAGAGACATTATGCAGCATTTTAATTATGACTTTGCTCTTATCTTAGAGGAATAAAGAAAACATTTTGCACAATGTCATCCATAATTGTGACTGCACAAATTGGAAAAAAAAACAAAACAGAAAAAACAAAACAACTCACCCCCTCCAGCTTTCCTACATCCTAATTTGCTGTCTCCTCAGGAACAGAACATATATAAGGAATTTTGTGCTTGAGGTCAAATGTTATCTGGACAAAATACTACAGAGCATCAGCAAAGGATGATCTCATGTATTGTTCTTCATGAATAAACTACTTGCACACTGCAGACCAGGTACTCCCAGAAAATGAATTGTGAGAATGTGATTATCTAGTCATAAAATTTACCTAACTTCTCTTGAAAGACTGTGTTGTTTAACTACCAGCGTGACAGAGACTTTCAAATGATTTTAAGTCATGCAAAACAGGCTGCTTTTTTTTTCAAATAAGATCAGATGGTTTCATCCTGCAAGTTTTCATAACCTTCTAAAACATTATCGGGCCAGTTTGCTTATTTTAAGTTTTCAAAATATGAAAGAAAAGTATTAAGACTACCCAAAATAATTAAAACTAACATCAAAAATCAAGCAGTTTTCCAAGCTGTAATGTAAAACAAATTGTTAATTAACAATGTCTACAAGAACACGTGACATTTTTCACATAGCAAAATCATACACTAGCAAAATGATGATGAAACTACCTTCCCTCATGTGGTTAGACCAAAGTAAAGAACTTCAGTAATTTCAACTGAAATCATTGATAGGGCTAAGTCTCAGTAATCTCTTTATATGCTAAATTGATCTCATATTATACACCTTAACCAGAAAGCAGTAGTAATTGCAAAGCACACATGTAATAGTTGTAATTCTTTTAAAGGAAAGTATTGACTGGAACAATGAGTCAGACTGATAAGACAGTTTAGGAGTCAATCAAAGACCTTCATCAACAGAGCTCTTTCTTAAGTCCATTTCAATACTTTTTTTTTTTCACCTTTCAGGTAGTGCAATTTATAGTCATGACAGAAACACAGAAAGCAGTCCCAGACAGAAATAATGTCATACACAACACCAGATTGATTCAAAACTTCATTCATTTTCCTCAGTGTGACACTGTCAAGAGTCATTGGCCTTTAACTCCTTAGAAAATACAACGGAATCTGTGATATATTCCTTTAAAGAAGCTCCCTATATCTTTAACCTAATCAAATCCAAATTCACAAAGAGATCAACACATTGTCTACATAAATAGGATACATATATTCTTGTTCTTCTGATATGCCTAAATTTTGGTAAACTTCAGTTTCTAAATTGTCTTTGATTCAGTTTTATCTGAATTATGTAAAAGACTTGCTTTAGGACTATTTACCATTACTGTATAAACTATTTCTGCTGCAGTGATTTGCCGTTCAAAACCAGACCAGAAGATACTTTAAAAAAATTGATCAATTAAACCATCCTTTTAGTGTAGCTTCCATCACAGCCACTTAAACAAAAGGAAGTAAAAAGAAATTTGAAATGCCTCTTTTATAATGTGAACAGTTATTAAATCTCTGACACGGTCAATGGAGACATAAATTTAAATTAATTTAAATGGAGGACAGTGGTAGTGATGGAGAAGACAGTATGAAGATAAAAGTAGCTGAAACAATATCTCTGTTACACCAGGATGATGAAAACACCTGTATTAGTAAGAAACGGGAGCTGATGAGCTGCACAGGAAATATTAAGCAATACTCTTCTCCTTTGGACAAAGCATCCTTCCCTCCTACTTCTCATCCTGCATTGTGGTCTACCAGCTAACTTCCCTCTTTTCTTCCTGGATTACCACTGGCACATTGGCGCATCTGTTGGACGTGACTGTTTCTTCAGCTATTACTGGCCATGGATTTGTTGGCTGTTCTCTATTTCCTCAAAATTAATGTTTAATAGCAAGCATGGTTCTATATTTAGACCAATTGTACCTGCAAGAGCTACCGTATTTTCTATTTCTTATTTAACATTGCAAACTGAATCTGTTCCCCAAGGAGCCAGATAGGGTCACTGATTTACCTATGCGGCATTTGCATCTGATCAAACCTTGAGTCTGTGTCTGAGCTGGGAGCTGAGCAGTTGTACTTAGTTATAGTTTAGTATTATACTTACCTCTTTTTCTAAACTCAAGAACTTTGCACTAATTTCTAATGAATAAGTTATTCTGCAATGTGAACACCATGTAATGTTTTCTATATTATGCTAAGTACATTTATTTAAATATCAATGAGACTGTGTGCAGCTAATATACTGCATTGACCAGGAGTATTTCCCTGGAATATGGTCTAATAAGTGATGGAAGTGTAAAACGTGCCACACAGGTTTTACAGATGATGTAGATGTTATCGTCATCATGGCTAGGCTTCGCGAACGAAGATTTGAGAAGGATTCTACCCACGCTTGCTACAAATGCGCTGATGGCTAAAAAGGCCAATGTGAGATAGACAAGTCCAGTTGCAAAAGGCACAGCGGAAAGACTCCTAAGGTGGTATTGGCAAGACACAGTCCTTTCTGCATTGTCTTTTCTCCTCAAGAATGATTCTGCATATGTTCTCAAAAGAAGCAGCAACGTTATATATAATGTGTCTCCCGATTGGAGGCCAGAGTAGACCAATGATGATGATCAATATGACCAAAGCTGAGATATTGTTTCAGGTAGTCCTTATATCTCCTCTTCGGGGCTCCTTCCTTGTGGCAGCCAGTGGCAAGTTTGCCATAGAGCACGATCTTAGAGAGGCGGTGGTCCTTCATCCTGGAGACGTGTCCTGCCCAACACAGCTGTGTTCTCAGCAACATGGCCTCAATACTCGTAACCACTTCCTATTCACGAACAGATGCATTAGTCACATAATCAGTCCAGTGGATATTTTGGATTATATGATGGAATTGTTCTAAGAGTCTCAAGTGGTGGTGGTATATGACCCATGATTCAGACCCATATAAAAGAGTAGACAGTACAATGGCTCTATAAACACTAATATTTGTACTTTTCTTCAAGTGTTTATTACACCAAACTCCTTTTTTGGAGTTTTCCGAAAGCTCTATATGCCTTTGCTAACCTGTTGTCTATCTCTTTGTCAAGATGATGCTTCCCAGATAATTAAACTGGGACTGGTTTGAGCTCTGATTCGTGATAATGATATAGGGATGATGGAAGATTTCCTGAGGTGCAGGTTAGTAGAAAACTTCTGTCTTCTTCAAGCTGAATTCCAGTCCAAAAAGCTCAGCAGCCTCTGCAAAGCAGGATGTTAAACGCTGCAGAGCTGCTTCTGTGTGGGCAACAAGGGCGGCATCATCAGCAAAAAGCAGCTCACGGACAAGATGATTTAAGGTCTTAGTATGGGCCTTCAGTCACCTTAGTTGAATAGGCTTCCATCGGAACGATATCGGATGTAGATACCATTTTCTTCATCGAGATCTGCGGTGGCCCTTTGGAGCATCATGCTGAAGAAGATTGTAAATAGAGTTGGTGCAAGAACGCAATCTTGTTTCCCACCATTGATTATTAAAAAGGGCTCAGAAAGTGCATTGGCATGTCTGACTTGACCACGTTGATCCTCATGAAGCAAAATGATCATTTTGAGAAACTTGGGAGGATATCCTAATAATTCCAAAATCTGCCTTTTCTGCTCTGTTATATAAGAAAAGCAGCCTTTCATCTTGCATGCAGCAAGCTCCAACAGAAACTTCGAGGCATCCAGAAAAAGTGGTGAATCAATCTAGCTGAAAAGATTCAATTATGTGCAGATACAGGTGATTACAGAAGACTATATGAGACTTCGAAAGCAGTGTATGGACTCACACACCAGGTTCAAAGCCCTTTACTCAGTGCAGATGGTCAAATGCTTCTCACAGATAAAACTTC
Organism: Pseudopipra pipra; assembly: GCF_036250125.1. NCBI lineage: Eukaryota > Metazoa > Chordata > Aves > Passeriformes > Pipridae > Pseudopipra > Pseudopipra pipra. Next base: position 77,549,129 of record NC_087549.1, on the reverse strand, counting down.
CATTCTGAATCAATGGTCTGAACATTTTCAGACTCTTTTCAGTACCAACCATGTAGTTCAAGGCTCAGCAATTCAGTACATTGCACAACAACCTGTGAAAAATGAACTGGATATTGCCCTTACAATGGGAGAAACTCTTAAGGCCATAGAGCAGGTTAAAACTGGCAAGGCAGCTGGGGTTGATGGAATTCCACCTGAAATCTGGAAACATGGGGGCCAAGCACTCCATGCTAAATTTCATGAGTTTGTGGTGCATTGTTGGGAACCAGGTGAACTACCCTCAGATCTTCATGATGCAGTCATCATCACCTTGTATAAGAAGAAAGGAGATAAATCAGACTGTTCAAATTACCGAGGTATTACTCTGCTCTCCACTGCTGGTAAAATCCTTGCAAGAATACTTCTGAACAGATTAATACCCACTATTGCAGAAGAGCTTCTACCCGAAAGCAAATGTGATTTCAGAGTACCACAGGAGTACCACAGACATGGTATTTGTTCTCAGACAACTGCAAGAGAAGTGTAGGGAACAGAACAAAGGTCTCTATGTAACTTTTGTTGATTTCACAAAATTTTTGATACTGTGAGCAGAAGAGATCTGTAAATGTTATAACTATGCTATAAATCATGTAGAAGAGCTCTTAGAAAATAAATGCACAGTACTTTTAATAGTTTCTGAAGCACTATAGAAAGAAGTAGTGTTTTCATAGAATCATAGAATCAACTGGGTTGGAAAAGACCTCCAACATCATCAAGTTCAACCTTAAATTTTCCTGGAAATTCATAAAATGTTCTATTGGTTATCCAAATCAAGTCTGAAATTGGTTGCTTTTTTCAAAAATTAGGAACATGCAAATCATCTGAATAGATCGATATTTCAATGCAGATATGTTACCCCAGCATCACGTTAAAGTTCATATTTGTGAATGTTTTGCTGTCTATTCTGCTTTATGATAGTAAAGAGCTTTTCAGACTGTCATCTAAAGCTACAAATATCACATATACAAATAGCACATATGTAATACATGCATGTACATATTCATAAAGATTAGACTTGAACGTCAGTCTTTTCACTTCAAGAACTGTATGTGAATATAAACACTGTAATTCTATACACAATGCAGCACACTTCTGAAGTGTTAAAGTTCTGAATTTGCCAGTCATCTATTCTTTCCTAGGAATACACTTTTGGGTGAAATACTTAAATACTTTACTGTAGCCCAGAAATCATAATAAAATAGAAATAAATCTACCAATTTACATATATTGACTAGAGATTAATGTTCTAGTCTGTGAGAATATGCCAGTGTTGGTATTATTAACTGAAGTAATGACCTGAATCTGTGGGCAATGAGAATTTAGAGATAGAGCTGCAGACATTACTGACACCATTCCTTCCTTAAGAACTCATTTCAATGTAAAAATAAGTGAAAAGGTTCAAGTGATAGCTTCTCAATAGAAAAGAGGTTTTACCCTTCTGTACTTCTCAGTTCTGCTTCTTCATTACTCAACCCTTTACAAATTCTCTATCTCCGATGTACTTGCTTACTAATCTGCCCTGTATGCCTGGTGCTTCATGGCTTATTAGCTGTCTGTCATCTTATATTTCACAAAACTCTTTTTCCAAAAACCAGATAGATTTTTTCACGTGAACTGTTTTAACCAAGCTTGTTTGTGTTGAGACCTCCATAAGAAAGTGCAAAGCAGCTAGGCAGCACGTTAAGATTTTTGGAAATGTTTTATGTTCTTATTTTGTCTTTCACCTTTTAACTGCTTTTTTGAACTAGAGATATGGCCTTCAATATTCAAAAACCAAAACCGAATCCTAAAAAACCAACCAACCAACCAACTAACCAAGAAAAAAGAAAAAAAAGCCAGAAAAAACATCCTGTGAAAATTCCATATATTTTCCAATTTAAATATTTAACAAATTAAGAAATGCATATGTCAACAATTGCTGCTTTCTATCTAAGAGCCAGAAAGATGAGAAAGAACATATTTAGAGAGTTCAAATTTCAGTTATTGCAGAGCTACAATATGTACAGATAAATCCAAGGCATAGGCAGACTTTTCGTTTAGTTCTTTCAATCTTGTCTTCTTTTGGAAAGAGATCTCGTTTTATGAGATTCTCAGATACCCTGTTATGTCTACATTAGTCTCTAAGAAAGATTTCTGGATGTGTATGGGCAAAAGAGATGAGCAAATGGTCTTGGTGCTTTGGTTGTCACTATTAATTTTCCTGAAACTGTTTGCTTACTGTTAATTATGCATGCACTAGCGACGATGTTAGGAATGTCAGACCAGCTTTGCTAAAATGGTAAGTAAAGTTGCAGCAAACTCAACGGAATGAAAACACTGAATAAGTAAAAAGGTTGTTATTTATAATAGATGGGACTTGATTTTTATTTGATATTGATTTTAAAAAGGCTGGCTTGACAAGAAATTTCACTGTGTTTTTAGCTGGTATTAATCACCAGGTGGCTGTGGCCTTTTATAAAAAATTGTTTATTTGATAGTATTATTGCTAAAGTCTAGATCACGACACAATATATCACATACAAGTCAAATATTTTCAGAAACCTTCCAGAACACTAGTGTTTCCTTTATAATGTTAATTTCCACTGAAGTCTATGGGCAAATCTTGATTTCTTTAGACAGTTTCATCCACTTTTTTTTAATTTGTAAGACAGAATATGAAGTATTACTAGTGGAAAACAAGCCCAAGTGAATTCAAATGAAATCCATTCCCTGAAACTCCGTACTCTCGTGGGAAGGTACCAAACATATTCAAGTAAAATTGAAGTCTGGAATTGTCGTGATTTGTCCTAAATAATTTATTGCAGTAGCTATGAAACACTCAGGTGGTTAAAGTATGAAAATCAAATGGTGGTTGTTGTTTAACTACAGACCTTATTTACTACTATTAATCTCTGTACTTACTCAAACTTTTTTTATTAAATTGTCTTATCTAATGCTTATTTGTTTGAGTTACTTATACCATATAAGGTAGTACTTCATACTTCCCTGTACCATTTGTATCAATGGTTTATAAACAAACATAGAGAAAGCATTTTTACAGTATAGACTTGCAAACCAAATGGAAAAGAAGCATAGTGACAAACACCAATATAAAAAATTAAAAAATTGAAAAAATTTGAAGATCTGAAGAAGGCACAACCATAAAAACTGGGTTAACAGACCTTTATAGATACCATTTGCCTGCACTTATCTACAGGAGACAGACACGAATAAGGAAACTTTGCAACGAGAACAGTGAGAAAGAAGTTCAGGTAATAGTGACATTGATAAAATAGACTATTAATAATTTAGCTGCATGATTACTTTCCCCTTTTGTTTTGCTTGAGCAATTTTGATTATTGGTGTATTGCATGGGTGTAACTTGACCTGGAATAGTAACGGTTTCTGCCATATATCAGTATGATCCATATTAATACCACCAGTATGACTAGTAAATTCATGGTTCTGTATATTAAGATAACGCTTTCTTTTTGCTCATAACCAACTTCTGAATGTAACACTAGGGAGTATGGAGGTTGCACACCTACTGTTTTGAATGTTGAGAATACCTCAAAGGAGTACCATGAGGAGGAGGTGAGATGCTTTCTCCAAGTTACCTAGCAGAATTGACTTTAGCCCCCTTAACTATCTGAACTTTCAGAAATCAGACATTATCAGAATATGTCATTACATATTCTTACCTATGTAGAGTAGTATGCAACAATCTCATTTTGGTCTTTTCTTATCTTGCTGAAAGAAAGATCTAAAGTTTGACACTCCCCACAGCCCAAGAAATTTACAAAAGTGATGTTTTCCATATAAAGAAGCATACAGCGTCTGGGAATGTTCTCCTGTTTAGGATTTCTGTCAAATATGTTATTAGGATTATAGCCTCCTTGAGGTTATATTTTAATTTTTGTTTAGCTTTTATCCTAAAAAAAACTTCTGTTCCAAGGTTTGTGCACTGGTTCTAAGTGTATTTAAAAAGTACTGGAGGGTGCTTACTCAGTTTTCTTCTTTCTCCTTTCTCTGGTTTATTGTTTTATTCTCCTTTTTTATATTCATCTACTTAAAAAATGCCTGTCCTTTACTGTATTAGGACTCCTCTGAACAAGCACTAGTGTCCCATGCTTTCTGTAATTATTAAAACTGGCTCCATGTGTTTCTTGCTACATTATTCTTCTAAGCTTTTACTAATAACCTTATCTTTTTTCAAATTATTTTACTATATACTTGCATTCACACTATATATATATACATACATGTACACATACATACATATATGCAGAGAATCACATATACTTCTAGGAAAAAGTCATCCAAAATTATACATACTCGTAAGTTGTGTCTGGCAATGAAAAAATGAATGGGCAGGTTTGTTATTGATGAACACTGATGCAGCTCAGAATTTGGTTTCACTCTGTAGTCATTGCTTTATCAGACCTGAGCAGAGGAACTTCAGCTGCGAGGTGACTGTGTCATCTTAAACAATAACAGTGTTCTAGCCAAATGTTTCTGCATTTATGTTCTATAGTTCAATATATTTGACTCACTTTTTTGAGGACTGACAGTGGGAATTTTATCTTGCCTTTCCCTCTGGTCTGACCCTCTGCTAGACCACAGCCTCTGTTAGGAGGTGTGGTCCTTGCCTGGCAGGTATATAGGAAGTGAAAGCAATGGCATGCTCATGCCATGTGCACCTAGTGGATACCTCTAATGGCCTTGCGAGCCCTGTGATCTAAGTAAGAGAAAGATAAAAGAAAATGACTTGGCCTGGTTTTAGTTTTAGATGAACAGGTGCAAAGGTGGAAATCAATATGCAATTCTTAACAGCTAACTGCTGTCTGCTTCATATAACCACCTGTAAATTAATGCACTAATAGTAGCAGATCAAACAGGATAAAAGAAAAAAATACGCTTAAGGGAAAGCCTGACCTTAAAATACTTCTGATTCAATTTTGTTGTGGTTACTGGCTACAAAAATTGAACTTTTTTTTCTTTTTAAAAATATATGTCTTCCTTTGAAAGTACTTGATTTGTGAAATTAAATTGCTGTATTGTCATACTACACCTAAATTCATACAAAATGTTATGTTTCAATACTATGGTGTGGAGAAAAAGGTCCAGAAAGATCAACCACTGAATAAACCTTCAAAAAAGTCTCTCCAGAGTTGTAGCTGGAAACACTTGTCTCTGTCCCAGAATTCAGTTGTAGCTTTTACTATGCAACTCAGTTACATCTCAGAAATCTGATGCATTATATAGATTTTTGAGAAGATTTCCAAATAGAAATTGATTAGATTGAAATAATGACCAGGGACAATACATTACTGTATTACTTTTTCTTAATTTTAATGAGTAAATGACACTCATGCTTGTTCTTATTAGCAGACATGACAGAAAGTAATGATATAAGAAACTATTTTAACACAGTGACAGATATGAAATATGAAAAATATCGGCAATTACTGATAAAACTACATATTCCTTCTATGTAAATAATGAATACAGAGAATTTTAATAAACTACCTAAATTTCAAAGAAATTCAGTATTCTTTTAGGGTGTCTGTAAAAATATATTGAAATAATAATGTGGAAGGTAAAAAAATATGTATTTTTACAACAGCTCTGCACTTCTACAATGGTTTCTAGGCAAAGGATTTAAAAATATTTAGGATAAATTACACAACAACATGTAATTGACTCAGAAGTCTGAGTCTCATTTTCAAATGCCTAAGTAGCTGAGAGCACCTAAATATGCAGATTTGGTCTACCTGGAATTTCAAATATTGACCTGTGACATGTTAACTAATTAATCACTTGGACTATATGCCATTAGTTATCCAGCACATAAGAGAGTCACTTGAGCTGAATGTTATGTTCCTGGAGAGATATCATCACATTTTTACAAATAGGAAAAGTAAATATTATGCAATACATTTTCTATGAGCTTCCTGCTTTAAAGTAGCATGAGCTAAGTTCTGAACTTCTATAGATAAAACACAGATGCACATGTGCCAACGTATTTTTCAGAAATTGGTGAAAAGACACAAAAAGTCTCATTTCCTTTATTAAAAAAGACAATGCAATATTAATAGTCTTAGAATTTTTTTCCTTGAAAATTAGTTCAATGTTCAAGTTATATCTGAATTGTCTTTAGCCTGATCTGATGTTATCTAGAAAAACTAGAGAAGAAATATGCCCAACAGTTTTACTTGACTAAGTCCATGGACTTCTGCACGGAGAAAGACAGTATGTAATAAACAAAATGTAGGCTGATGGATTCAGTCAGTCTAAAAGATTCCAAATCTTAATTTTTAAAACCTTTTAATTTTTCTTAAAAGTGCAAATTAACAAACAAAGAAAACCCCCAAATCAATCTCTCCTATAAAAAAAATCAAACCTCTACTTTCCCCCATTATGCAACATTTTAATGGACAGAGTCTTGAAGCTGAGAGGGTAAGCATATGACAGACCTTTGTGCATTGTTTAATGCACTACTGGAGGCCCTCCGGCATTAAAACGATTCTCACTTGATAAGACCACATGTAGAAGCAATTGATCTGATCCACAAATACACTGCACTCAGTTTTTTTTACCTATCCTTGATAATAGCAAAACGCATCTGAAATAAACTATATCCACAGTCAGTGGCAGAGATGGAATAACACTTTCTTCCATTCAAATAAAACGTATTTAAGAAGCAATTAGGCTGATAAGGACCTTAATTTTTGAAAGCATTGTTTGCATACTGATTTAGAAGGGCCAGGCACTAGGGCTGTTTGACAGAAGCTTCAGTGTATGTGGAGAGAATTGTAGAGATCTTGGAAATAAAAAATGTTTGCCTGTGGATCATTAAATGTGAGCAGAAGCAAAACTTTGCAGGAGCCAGAGAATTAAAATGTATTTTTCTCTTCTTTCTTCACAGCTTTCTTTTCCTCTTCTTCCTACTCCCAGCATCCCTGAGCAGTACACATTGATGCTATCTCGTTAGTACTAAAGGCAGTAGGAAAAAACAAGCAAACAACACACTTTTAGAATTTTAGAAAGAAAACAATAAAAACAAGAATGCATCTAAACAAAGAAGCAGAAAATGAGGATGCATTTGGAACCATATGATTCCATAAAATCAATTATTCAGAAGAAACAAGAGATCAGACCAAAAGTGTAGCTAAAAAACAATGACAGCAATAACAAGTAAAGGAGATGGATAAAGAAAAAAATATCACCACTGTGCCTGGATAATGTTTTTATTACACAATAGTTTGTGTAAAAACTTCCACGCACCTTCTCATTTTCTGTATGAGGCCACAGTATGACTGTAGTACATCAAGGAAGAAGGCAGCATTTCTCCATCAATGCACAGGACAGTTCTTCAATAATTAAATATCTGTGACCTGAAGCTCATCAGGCATTTAGAGCTCTAGAAGTAGCTCCAGAAATTATAAGTTAAATGTCTATGGGTGAGAAAAGACCTCACAAAACCAGGTTAAGCGTAGTTCTACTTCGGAATTGGTTCTTCAGATATTGACAACAGAAATGTAGGGTTTGCTTCTAGTGGTTTTATGCAACATCTAACATGGAGGTAATACTGCTGATAGCATTTGGTTACTGTTGGGCCTAGCAGCATTATGTAGACACTGGGTCATATTTCAGCAGCTGCTGTACAGAATTTCCCAAAATAACCACCCTGCCCCATCCTTAAACCTAGATAGTCAGCAATTAAAAATTAGAAAATATAGTTTTGAAACTGAAGTGCAGAGTTAAGATTGCAGATTTCCTCTTCATGCATTCCTTTAAAACATGAAGGTGTTTCATACCACCTTGCTCTAAGCACTGTGAGATTGAAGCGTAGCTGAAAAGCAGAGAGGCTCCCCTATGGAGTAATTTCCGATAGGAGCTGAAGGTATGTGTCCCAAATCATTCACTAGATGATGCTCTTTCTCTTATTTATACATAGGACTTAGACAAACTAGTCCCTAAGCATATTAATTGGTTGCACTGTTATGCTTCCCTGATGCCTTTATTTCTAAAGTAGGATGAACTGTTGTTACAAAGCAAGCAGAAAATATTCTTAATATTGTTAGCATTTTTCAGTGAAGTAAAGCTGATTTTTATGGTGTTATTACTTTTGATCTATTGATATTGGTGGGTCATAGGCAAAAGAGTTCAGGTATTCTTAAAAAAGATATGTTGAAGATAACTGACCCTCAAGCCAATCCTTATAACCCAGGAGTACACAATTTTTGTTTCAAGAATTCAATATTTCTTATACTAGATTACACATACTGAATTCTTCTTTACTCAAAGACAACCGTACTATGTGGTACGTAGTAGAGTAGGTTTTCTTGTTTCCACCTACACACCTCCAGGTGGCTGATTAATTGCAAGCCAGATTCTGGTTGCTACTGTGCAGGAATCATGGACAGGCATATGGAGCAAGGTAACTCTATGAATGGCAGCCAAGTAGAATTGAAGACTCTATATTTTTAGAACTCTATATATGACTGCCTTGGGACATACAATATCTCAAATGAGAAAGCAGCAAAAACTTACTTTTTAATATAGCTAGATGGAGAGGAAGATGCAGGGCTTTGTCACACCACTTGGAGTCATATAAAGGAAGAAATCTTTCCTCTGTGATCTAAAAGGCTTTAGAATTATTTTATTCACTATAGTTCACTCAGGGTAAAACCTCTAGCAGCAGCTGCATTATGTTTGGAAAGAAAGGTTAAAGCAAATAATACACATTTAAGAAACCTTACTGCTACCATTAACCTATTCCTACAATCAGAATTCACATTTATTCCTTTTGTCTTGGTCTATCTATGCTGACCTATACAGTCAGAAGGAAAGTCTAGCAAGGGCATAAGAGAGGAACTAGTTATTTTCAAAGCAAGCAAACTTAAAAAAACAGCTTTTTTTTTTTTTTTTTTTGTGTGTGTGTGTGTGTGTGTGAAATATTATTCTTTATGATTTTTTTCATCATGGTACATTATTTTATCCAGTCCCTAGATCCTGAAATTCTCCCCCTCATGTGGCAGATTTCTTAGTCTGCGCAGAAAATATCATGTAGTTCAGTTATAAAAGGAGATTTCTTTCTCCAAAGTGAATTATTATATATTCAGAAGATATTTAAAGATGGTAAAGGTTTAGGCTACAGAGAAAAACCTCAAGTTTAATATGAATGTGGGTCTTTGCTCTGCTGGGATTTCACTTCATTGAACTTTCAGAATGTTCCTGTCAAATGGTATTTTGCACAGTCTGTAAGGAGCAGCAATAGCCTATCAGCAGATATGTTGCAGGTCTTTCCTGTGTGTCTCACAGAGGATTCTATTTGGTTACACCCTGCAGCTGACAAAGTCTCCAGGCTGAAGTCTCTTCAATGATTAGGGGTCTACTATCTGGGAGTGTGGAATGGAAAACAGTAATGATGCATGAGTTTAATTAATGCAAAGTAAAAGTATTAAGAGGGTATTTTTTTTAATATTATTTTTGTAACTGATAAAATATACAGCAAGTTTTCTTGAGTGATTACATCTTTCTTGACAGACACAGCAAAAACAGTCTTCCAGGGGGAAAAACCATTATTTTCTGCAGTTCATGCGTGTACAGACTACCCACTTATTCAGATTTCTTTGTTGAGTCTAAATCTTAATTTTCCAACTTGTCCAGAACAGACAGTTTACTATTTTGCAATCCCACTGGAATTTGGAAGCCCCAGGTAGACCTTCTCCAGTGGTTCTACTGTAAAAAAGTAACTATGAGTAAATGATGTATTTTCTATCTGCCATCTCTCATTGGATAAATGAGGGCATAGTTCAGGGAACTAAAAATATATCAAAAAGGCTTCTTGATTAGAAAGTGCTTTCTTCTGCCAGATTCTTATTTCTTATGCAGAACTAAATTAACCTCCTGGGACCATGACTTTATCTGACAAATCAGTTCGTCATCTGCAATTCCTGTTTTAACTTTGTTCTGCTACATGATCTTGCTTGTAAAACACTTCCTCAAAAAAGCCACTAGGGGAAATGTCAGATAACTCAATTCATCTTCTAAAATGAAACTATATAATCAAGAACTGTCCTTCTGCTACAAATAATTATGACAAGCAATGGTCTGAACTCAAAATTTTGTGTCTCTGTTTTATGTCAGTATTATTCTACTGAATTCAAGATAGATAGACTAATAGCAAATTTTTTAAATGGTGCAAGAAGGTAAAGAATCTAATTGCAATACTTTTGCAAGTGCTGAAAAGAGATATCTTGACTAAATATGTGTCGTGAAGTCTTGGTGGCTGACTTGTGGGTGAGAAGAAAAAGAGTAAGGATGTCTGTTTTAACTGAGATGGATCATAGAACAGTCAGCAGTTGCAGCTCTAGTGGGAACATATTAAAGCTGCTTTCTGTCTGAACTACTCATTGCTTAAGAGATAATTGTTGAGACTTGAAATCAGTGACAAAACAACTACTGAAAATAATAATTTTCCTCTTCCATTTAATGTCTTCAAACTGAACTCAGGGTAGCTAAGAATTACACATCTGGGACTGAAAGAAATAATACATTTATATCAAACCTGTTACTGTTTTGAATTGTAATCTAAAAGAACAAGCATAAATTCTGCACATCTCATTTAAACCAACTGCACAGAATTTCTGATTGTTCTTTTAGATTATTACTTTGGTTGTAAATATATCAGGGCTGTGAAATCTCTTTAAAAAGGCAGCTTCTATTAAAGAATGTACTTATACTATAGTACTATACATATAATGTAAAATTGTGTTTTTCTCTTAGTTTTGGTTTGTTGGTTTTGGTTGTCTTCTTCTTTTTTAACCTTGTAAGTCATATGATCATTGCAAGATAAAAGAGGATGAAAGCTTTTGGAAAAAAAAAGAAAATCTCTATCTTGCTAAAGCTAGAAATCTGAGAATAATTGCAGAGGAAAGTAGGAAGAATGGGGATTCTTTTTACCAGAGAGACTACACATGTATATAATCGTATTTTCTCAATTAATTTACTCTGAAGGTCAATGGGTTATTTTGATGTACAGTGAGGTTAGCACAGAATTTTGAATTAGTATAATGCATCACTCAATTAAATCCTCAATAACTGCAGAATATTTAATATCATTTCTTACTAATGAAAAATATTTTGGTGCAATAGGAAAAATATCCTTTTGGGTAATTTTTATTGGTAAAATATTAAGTAGTATATGAAATCAATTAAAAAAATGAAGTTAGTAGGGTTGCATTCTATATAGAAATATATACAAGTGTACATTTTTCAGACTTCGCAAATTACACACTCATTCATTTATTCTTCATACCGATCTGGAACATGTACAGTCAGTAGCTGAAAGAAAGCTATTTTATATTTTTTTTTGAAAGAATAACCTAAAAAAAGATAAACATGGAATATCTTCTAAATCATAGGGGCCTTATATTGCAGCATAGTAGCAAAGCACTAACTCCAGATTAAATTCGCTCATCACAATACATCCTGAAGGACCAGTTGAGCTCTTTCACTGAAAACTCCTTAAAAGTCTGTGGTTTGGAGTTCTCTGGTAGATAGGATGAAGCCAAATCTTTGACATATTTCCAAAAGCAAACAAACTGTGATGTCCTGATGCACGTTTGGCACCTATAAACTGCAAGCAGGACAAGAAGAATTTAACGACCTTTCGTGCTTCTACTAGCATGAAGTGGTCATTTCAATTATAGCATATTCTCCATTTTTTTTGCCAATCTTTTTGTGTATTTTGTGTATTTGTATCAAGAAACAAAACTTTCATCTCCTAAAGTACCACTACTAGCCCTCTTCCCAGATCATGATTGGCCTACTCTGTGTACAACACAGTCTACAACTGATGTATTGAGGGGAAGAAGAAAAGGCTTATCAGAAACAAGCACACAGAAGAGATGTGCACTGCTCATCGCTTGACACAGGGTTGTGCCAGGATCCAGGGATAAGAGCAAGGTTCTACATCCCAGGAAAAGACCCTCTCTGTTTCTCCCCATCTGATAGAAATGGCTTCCAGGGTTGTATGCTTTTAAGATATATAATAATTTTCACAGAATCATAGAGTATGCCGAGTTGGAAGGGTCCCACAGGGATCATTAAGTCCAACACCCAGCCCTGCACAGGACCATCTCCAAGAGTCACACCATGTGCCAGAGGGCATAATTTTTTTTAAGAAATTCCCAAATGTTAATGAAAAGAACCATATAGACCTTGTAAACTGATATTTTATCATAAGCAAACAGGCAAGTATCCCTCAAGTTGCCTGCCTACCTATAGTGTCTACCTGTCCACTTTCCTCTGTGAGATCTGTTTCTGTCCCCTACTGCTAACTGAATCCCATTGGAGACTTTACTGCATTACATCTGGTATTTTGTTGTCACTTATCAAGAATTTTACATTCCTTAGGTATTTCTTCCCTTTGATTGTTTTACCATAGCCCTCTCCTTGCTATGACTGCTCTTTTTGCTTTGCAGATTTCCTAGGAGAAAGGCATTAAGGATATGTTCAAATGCTGTATTACAAAAACTTCTGAACAAGCTCTGTGTGAGTTTCAAAAGCCATACAGAGTGACATTAAATCGAAGGTACTCCTGCTGAGAGGCAAGGTATGTTAGCATGAGTGCCTTATCATATTCAGAATTTGAATGGTTTGTGTCCCATCTTTTTCAATGTGAGCAGAAAGAGTTCAAGTTGCCTGCAGTATATTGCACTGATATATTTTTACTGAAAGATGTAGTCATTGTTGATAATATTACATCTATCAACATTTCCACTCTCAATCTGCACTGGCAGTTTTTCTTGATTCCTTTTCCTTTTCTTTTCTTTTTTTTTTTTTTTTTTTGTGTCTAATCAGAAGCCTCTAGCAACTTTTGTCTTGAGATAGTTGCTATTCTCACCATGCCATACTATCTATCTGCATACAGTATTTGACAGTCTTAGGGGTTTTTTTGTTTTTTACACATAATGTTGGTCTGATGATATTCTGTATGTCCCTTAAAGGTTGGTTTTGTCACAGGTTATAGCAGCAGCTAGAATGCGCTGAACAACTTCAAGGGTGTCTACCATTTTAGCCTTTATTGGACAGCTGAGTATAAAAGTTAAAATCCAAAAACACAGTTGTAAACTGAAATGAAATCATACTTTTTAAAAATCACACTTTAAACTGTTTATACTAAGACTGAATCTGAAAGATCTTTCCCACACTTATTTGATTTGTGTAGATGCGTTCCCAATTCACTTGTGCAGGGACTCTATACCATATATCTGGTAGGTTATTTCCCCATGAAAGAAACCTAGTTTTAAGAGAAAACTGTTTTAGTGACAGAAAACATATGATAGTCCTCTCTATCTCACATATAGCTATGCAGATGCAATCTCCCGAGTGTATGTACTCCAACTAATTCAAGAGCTGAGTTCTGGAAAACATTTGACTAAACCAACAGCTTCCTGAGAATTACTTTGGGAACTGCTGGCAAAACAATTTTGTGAATGGAGTCTTGGCAGACCACTTGTCTTCTCTGTAACCTTACAGAACATTTTTCCTTGATCTCTGTTCCAAACCCCATACAAAGCAGACATTTAACAACCCCCCAAAACCTTCCTAATGAGAAAATGGTATATCCCTTATATCCTAACTCTTATAAAGTGTTTTTATTTATTGAATCAATACCATAGTATATCTTTCCATTAGTTCAGAAATAGATGTCATACAAACAGCTACACCAGGTTAACGACTGTAGCTTATTCTGACCCTTGAGACCAAACACAAGAATCATCAGCTACGTTGGGTATCTTTGAGACAATCCATAACATTTTTTTAATATTTCTTTTTTTCTACAAGCACCGTTGCACTTTCCTACGCTTCGCACACTACACAAGAAGAAAACCAGCCTGTCAGATACAAGTGTCTTTCAGGCAGCTTCTTTTCTTCTTTTAGCTCACTGGTATATCTTTCTATTGACATGATGCTCACACAACAGAAAAAGCATTCGAGGAGCAATTGACTTCTAACATTTCTTTATGTTGATCACAACTGATGTCAGAGAAGACTCAGCTAGAGGATTAAGGTCTTAGCTTCATGTCAGTTGTTTCAGCCTCTGTTTGTTTTAGGTCCAGCTCATAGATGGCTCCAGTAATTTCGGCTCAGTTTGTCCACAGCTCCTCTTCAGTTCAAGTGCATTTCAGAACCTGGTCCAATTCATTTCTCCTTCTTCAAGCAGTCCTGGTTTTTGACAAGGTTGTAAAACACTAGGCCCTGCCAGGAGAACCAGCCCCAGTGATGGGCTGGCTGGCACGGCAGAAGTCAGTGAGTGGAGGACAGTGGATGTTGTCTACATCAACTTCAGCAAGGCTTTTGACACTATCTCCCATAACGTTCTCATAGGTAAGCTCAGGAAATGTGGATTAGATGAATGGACAGTGAGGTGATCAAGAACTACCTGAATGACAGAGCTCAGAGGGTCATGATCAGCAGAGTAGAATCCAGTGGGATGCCCCTGTGGCCCAGGAGGGCCAATGGTATCCTGGAGTTCATTGGGAAGAGTGTGGCCAACAGGTCAAGGGACGTGATCCTGTTCCTCTACTTGGCCCTAGTGAGGCCACATCTGGAATACTGTGTCCAATTCTGGGCTCCTCAATACAGGAAAGACAAGAAGTTAACGGAGAGGTTCCAGCAAGGGGCCATAAAGATGATAAGGGATCTGGAACATCTGTCTTATGAGGAGAGACTGCGGGAGCTGGGTCTCTTGCTCTGAAGAAGACTGTGAGAGGATCTCCTTAATGTGTATAAGTATCTCAAAGGCAGGTGCCAAGAGGATGGTGTCAGACACTTTTTTGTGGTGCCCAGCAACAGGATGAGGAGCAACGGCCATAAACTAAAACAAAAAAAGTTTCACCTCAACATGAGGGAGAACTTCTTTACATTGAGGGTGGTAGAGCACTGGAAGAGCTACCCAGGGAGGTTTTGGAGTCTCCTTCTTTGAAGACATTCAAAACCCCCCTGGACATGTTCCGGTGTCCCCTGCTCTAGGTGACACTGCCTCAGCAGGGGATTGGAGCAGATGTTCTCCAGAGGTCCCTTCCAACTGTAACAATTCTGTGATTCTGTGTTACTGATGATGTGCATGTGAATTTCCTGCTCATATGTATTGGTTGCGATTCTGCATGGAAAAAGCAAGTAGAAATAAAAATAATAAAACTTGTATCAACTTTTCTCTGAGGAAAGCTTGCACTGGCTTGAAGTCTTCAATATGAAAGATGGATAAGGAATATTTGTTAGATATTTATAAAAAAATGCAACATCATAGAGGAAATGATTAAGGAATACTTTATGAGCAGATCAGAAAAAAAACTGTAAAGTTTGTTTCCACATTAAGTAGCTTAGTCTAAATCAGTTTCAAAAATTTTAAACACATACATGGAGGAGACATTGAGCAGTGACTTCTGCAAATAAAAATCTAGGTGAAATTCAAAGGTCAAGAAGACCTTAAACTAGAAGTCAGGAGGATAGAGAGGGAGAAGGGTCTTCCCTTAACTAACTGCAGTCGTTCACTCTTACAGAAAAAATTGGGTGAGATGCAACTTTGATCTGAGCTTTTCATCTGTCATACACTGTCTGTAAACGTGGGACTAAATAATTTGTCTTGTATAATACATACTCAGTAAGCATAAAGTTAAAAAAAGCTGGGAAAATATACTTGTTTTCTTCTTTAGTTTAGCACTTTAATTCTGCATTTACAGTGTCACTGGCAGGAAAGATTGCAGTTAAACAAGTAGAGAAGTTATTTCAGATACAACTAAGTAAGCCATTTCCAATAATCAGAAATCTGGTAAAATAATCCCAAATTTTCTGTTGGAATGAAACCAGAGGATTTTACTATTTTGTAAGAGTACATTCTCTTGGGTTAGTGACTGTATAGGACAGAGTAATCTTTATTCAACAGTTTGTAATTATTAATTGAAGTAAAATAAGAAGGTCTTGTTGAATTTGTCTACAGATTAGAACAGATATAATATATAAAAATAAATAACTCTTAAGCCTCGTGTCAGATGTTTCTGGGAAATTAAGTGCAATTTTTATAATACTTTATAAGTAAATCGTTAAAAATAAATTCTAGCATTCTAAAAAATTCTGCTTTGTTATTTGTAATAATAATAATTATTCTGATTAGAAAAATATGTTTGATACACTTAGCCAGCTTTATTAGGGGATCATAGAATCATAGAATCAGTGGTGTTGGAAAGGACCTCTGAGACCATCAAGTCCAACCCTTGATCCACTACCACTGTGGTTACTAGACCATGGCACTGAGTGCCACATCCAGTCTCATCTCAAAAACTTCCAGGGGTGGAGAATCCACCACTTATCTGGGCAGCCCATTTCAATGTCTGATTACCCTCCCTGTAAAGAATTTCTTCCTAATATCCAACCTAAACCTCCCCAGGCAGAGCTTAAGACCATGCCCTTTTGTCTTACTGATAGTTGCTTGGGAGAAGAAACCAGGATGTGGAAGGGAAAATAGAAGTTGCAGGAAAATCTACCCAACCATTGTTTCTCCCCTCAATTTTCCTATGTCACTTCTTCTCACATAAAAAATCCACTTCTCCCATCTGAAAGAGATGGCAATTTACACATTTTCTCATGAGTGTGGTTAATCCACTTCAGAAATCATTTATACATAACAGCCTTTGTTATGAGGCAAAAGTGGTTAAGGGACATTGAGATATAGTGACTGCATTTTAAATTTAAATGAGCTATATATTCTTGCTCTTAACTATTTATGTATGGAATGGAAAACAGGGTTTTTATACACATGCAGAAGAGTATTGCCAAAAATGTTAAATGGCCAAATAGCTTAGGGTTTAAAAAAACAGTTTTACTATACTGCCTCTGGAAGAGATACTGTGGTATGAATCTCTTATTCCCCAATCTAATGTTTTTATTATGGTCTGCCACAATAAAACTTAAGATTGCATTTTCCAACATTTCTTTTGGGATGTAGTATTTTTAAGAAAAGGTTAAGTTCTATTGCTTCAGAAAATCTGTCTTGACGTTCTCCTCTAAAGAAAGACTGAGAACCTTTGAAAAAAAAAAAGGTAAGCTGAGGATGTGAAAGTCTATCTTCTGTTATAAAAGATATAATTCAAAGAAATTATGATAATTGCTAACATTCATGTAGAGAAGTGCTTATAAGGGAAAAAAAATGCAGAACTCAAGAACAGAATGAAAAAATTTTGAAGACATAGAGATTTAAATGGATTGCCTCTTCTTCGGAGAATTCTTGAGTAATAACAGCATTCAAAGCAAGTTAGTCAGAGGAATGTTGGAAATACTCCTGTATTGGAATTGCAATTTATAATTCTAAATTTGAATCTTTTGTTTCAAAATTAATTGTGGTTGTTTTGTTTTGTCTGTAATTTGGGGCCTAAAGCTGTTAGAGCAATCCATACTGCCTAGTCACATGTATGTTTCTTAAAATGGTTGATGCAACAACTTTTATTGCATTTTTTATTTCTTATAGAAGAGGAGAAGTTGCAGATAAAGGACAGGACTTGATTCATTTATATCAAATAGTACCTGACATATAAAGTCTTATGGTGAAAGGAATGAGAATTATAACATAATGTTCTCCATAAGGGTACCAGGATCTGTGTTATGCATAGTAAGATGTCTGGATACCTTGGACAAAAAAATGACACCTGAGATCTGGCATACTAACAATGAAGAACAGCCTAAACAGCTAGCAACAGCCAGCTCTGAAGATTTACTTGAAAAGTTGGCATTTCCTTCATTTTTCTGTCTCTAAGAGTATCTTGCAGATAAAATGTTGAGGATATATACACTCCAAAATTTCTAGTTGAATTTGTAATTAAGTTAGGGAGACTTGACAACAAAGATTTAGGCTGAATGAGAATACTAAAAACAGAAAGAAAAGGAAAAGGAAAAGAAAAGAAAAGGAAAAGGAAAAGAAAAGAAAAGGAAAATAAGGAAAAAGAAACCCGGTGTAAGAAGCTTTCTGCCTTTTTTTCCAATTCATTTTTTATTAAAGAATAATTTAATGAATGTTAAACAGAGAGAGATGTTTTGAGGAATCTTATTCTGATTCTGAGAGACAAGACTACAGATTCAGTGATGTAACAATGAACAGCTATATTAGATAGATTAAAATCTAGACTTACCAGAGTGAATAACAAAACTAAGGTGCTTTGGAAGACTCTTCAGGACTAGGATTATTTTTTCTCCACTGAGATAACAGTCTACAGTTAGATGGACATTTGAAGTCCTGTGTGTCTCCTGTTCTCAGGTAACCTACTCACATATCATGTGGGCAGTTTCAATAATTTCACGCAAATTCATGACCTTTCTGGGGACTTTATTACTCTCTACAAAAATTGCCTGCACAGCTGGTCACAGAAAAGCAGGAAGGAAGCTCAAACTTCAGACAGGGAAAAGATTTTGTATCAAGAACAGACAAAACAAGTAGTGCTCAGAGATCTCTTACCCTGGCTTCCTAAGAAACAAAGCTAGTGAGACCGTACTCCTTGCTTGTGGTATGTATTTATGCATATTTCCCTGCCTCACAATAACTTTCAGGCCAGGTATCAGAGAACTGAGATGACAATTTTTATCCAAATTTGACAAATGAACAAATCTGTTCATTTCAAATTATCAAACTGTATGTCTGGATACAAGAGGGAACCCTAGTAGATTTAACCTTTCCCTATTCTGGAAATAATCCCTCTCAACTCACCAAGGAGTAATGCTGCAGCAAAAGGCCATTCTGTGACAGACAGTAGAAAGAGATGTTGTAAGTGCAAGAAAACACTTTGAACCTTTAATCAAGACAGGCTTCATTAGTCCTGTTATTCATAGAATAACATAGAATTTTGCTGGCTAACGTGCCAGCAAAAACATCCCAGCACACTGACAAGGGATTCTTATCCATTAAGTCTGATGAGTTGGGCACATATCACTTCTTCTCTGGAGCAAAATTAAAAAAGTCAGGAAGTTGAACTTTGACATGACACTTTCTTCAAGTTTACGATAATTTTGCCACTCTGACTGAAGAAAACATATTTATGATGAGGAGACTGTTAACAGAGTCTACGTCATTGACAGACATCAGGCACTGAATTCTGAATTAATTTTTAAGCCTAATTAAAAATACAAAAGGGCAAAGGGACTAAGGGGTTATTTCTTTACCCACCAGCTTGTGGTTTACAAGGTTCATTAACACTTTCTCTTTCAGTAAAGGAGCATTGACACTAGGCTGATCCTATCTAGGACTAATTTGGTCAAATGTCATCATTAGCAAAACCAGTCATTATGTATGCTTACAGAACTAAATCCAAGGCCCAATAAAAATGTAACACGTTTGCTAAAACATAATACCTGGATTTCTTGCACCCATTTTATATATAAAATGTATATATATATTACAATAAAATAAATTTTATTGCAATAAAAGCAAATTTATTGATTAACACTTAGGGAATACACAGTGAAAGAAAGGCAATTGTGTCTAGTCAAGCCTCCAAATTAGGGCTTGTCTGTCTTTTGCACCATGTATTATTTTAATGAGTTGCATCCTGTACTATTTAACAATTCTGTCTCTCTTGGTATTTTGACAAAAAGAAAAAAAAAACCCTCAGTTGTTTTATTCTCCAAAAAGTGCTAATTTTCCACAGCACTACTAGAATTTTCTAAAGAGAGTTAAAAAGAGACCTGTAGAATGGAAGCTTTTCTTGCAATTGATCTTGTGAATGGAGCCAAGAGGAGTTGTTCTTTAATACTCCTATATTTATGTTTTCATTTCTTCATCAGTTTTGGAAATCAGGAACTCCCATCTGGCTTCAAATATGTACCTCGAAAGCATGTAAATGATGTGAAATAAATCTAATGTGAAACAACTAGTATCAGGGTGAATATAGATTCAATAGTTTCAAGATTGAAAAGCCTACGGCTCCTTTTAAGACCTCCAAATATAACTCATACCTTCATCCTGCAGATCTGTTAAGTGTGTACTGGATAGGTGACACTGTAGATCTGGAAAAACTCCAAGAGTTTCCATCAATTCTCAAACAGATATGGCAGAGTTCCCTGCCTCATGACACCCCAAGTGTATGATTTACTTTGCATCTATGCAGAGGAGGAGATCTATTGGGAGCCTAGTTGTGGAAGCTCCTGAGCCCATGCTAGCTGAAGCCTAAATGAAACGAGAGCTTTAAAAATAATTTTAAATCTTCCAACTTTTAAGTGGACTTTTTCTTTTTATTGGTAACATTTTTACTTCAATATACTGTGATAATAGTATGCTGCAGTTTGTAAATAATCTAACTCACAAAGAATTTATTATCTGATAAATTGAAGCGAATATATTGCCTCGCTCCAAAAAAATTGGATTTTTTTTAATCTTTAAGTTAGATAGAATATCATATTGTGCAGAAAATTTACCGAAGTTAATCATTAGATATCTTCTACTCCATTGGAATTCAGATAGATCCAATACATGTAGATCCACAAACATCACTAAATGCATAATTTAAACATTGTAAATTTTTACAAGAAAAAACAGGTTTTTTGCAATGTTGATTCCTTTCATATTTGTGGTCGCGTTTTAAATTTTAGTTAAGGAGAGATCTTTGTCAGTCACTGTGTTTGTTTCTGAAATTTAGATCAGAGTGTACTATCACATTCAGTTAGCTTTACTACATTCACTGTATGCCATGACTCGGAATAAACTTGCTGTTCTAAAATTTTTTGGAAGGTGCTTTTGAAGTGGCAACAGCATGATTTCAGACTCATGTCAGTGTCATCATGAGCAGGACACAGGCTTTGGGATCACGGGCGCCTTATACCTTCTGAAGAACTTGGTAAACAAAGATTGGCAATGTTTGTCCCTCTTTTGGTATTTCATAAAAAATTTGACTTAGACTGATGAATTAGGTAAATTCTCAATGTTCCTGTAATCATCTTAAGCTGCCATATATTATCATTAACAAAACAGTATTAATAACTGTATTTGTGGATAAGCTTTTTCTGGAAAGCAATGATGATTTTAGGAAGACCTACTGGCATGTAGACTGCATTTTAAAGAAAAGTCTTATATAGTGTCTTTCTAGCACATCATTTTATCTATCATTATGGTATTCATGCTCTTTTTTTGTAACAGATACTAAGATGTTTAATATAACTTGCATTTTACCAAATACCACATAACATCAACTTGCTTATTAATTATGTTTTTACATCTTTGTAATGTAGTGTATTAGAGGTGTTACTTCAAATTTGCTTCAAAAAGACAAATCATTAATTGTAATTTTCAATTTCCAATACTTCAAGGGTAGAAACATAAGTCTAAAAACATATCAACTCTTTTTTCATAACCCAAAACAGTAAAGTACCACGTGCTCTTCTAATTATGAATCTCACAATAAAACTGAAAATTATATCAGCTAGGCTTCCAGAAAGATTCACGGGCTGACCTTTTGGTCAATGCCATTCTAAAAGCTTTGTTTAAGCTGTGGGAGTCTACAATGCTTGAATTGTTCTGATTTTTCTATTATTTTGAAGTCTACTCATTACTTCTTTAAAGAGGGAAAAGTAAAAGCATCTTTTCCCTTACAGCATTGTGCAATGGAGAGTGAGATATGGAGGTTATATTTTTGTGACTGGTATACCTAAATTAAAACTCTTTTCACTGTAAACTCTTAAAAAGTAGTGAAGGAGAACATAAATGTGTTCCTGCCTCTTTTAAGAAGAAGTCTACAGTGTTTAAAAACCTACCTTAAGTATTTACGTATATAAAATTAAACAGTTAATTGGCAATTAATCTGGGCTTTAGTGCTATTCTCTTACGGATCTTACTATTGTCTCCTGTGGCCAAGCATAATAAAAATTTACCCTGTTGCTGTTGGCTGACCTTATGAGTTACCTGCTCTGAAGCATACATTAGGGTTTTGAGCATGAGGTGAAGTGCATCTTACTGTGAAAGGCTGTCAAAGACCTCTGCAGCAGAGGAATCCAGGCAGATCTGATCTGAGGTTCAGAGCAGTAACTGTCTGTATGCTTGATGATGAAAAGGCCCCTGGCTTGTATCCCTCTATAAAAATCTTGGATGGAAATAGTCAAAGTTTCTGTTAAAAAACCCAAAGAACCCAAAAACAACAACAAAAAAACAAAACCAACAGAATCCAAACTATATAAGAATAGATTTTTTCCAATGCACAAAACGAATTGATGAAGGTGAGAGAGAGACACAGACTATCTGTTAGGCGTATAGATCTGTTAGTCAATGGGGTTGTTGAAGACCTAAGTTCTGCCTCAGAACTTTTCAGATGACAGAGGTTACTTTCATTATTTTGTGGGTTTTTATTTTTTTATTTTTCCTAGCAGGAGAGACTGAGAATGACCTAATTCTGACTGATCAATAGATGAAAGATTCAGCTAAAGTGTGAGAGAACTTCAAAATATGATCTTCCCTCAGGGTCTTCCACATTCCACCTAGAAGCCCTTGTTGTACAGATATTGTCTTTCTACTTCTAAGAGGAAAAAAAGTACAGCTTAGTGTTGTCTATCAGGTTTTTTCTTATCAGGTTTGTGGAAAAAACTTTTTAGAGCACAAGAGGGTGATCCACAGTGAAAAAACAGTCCAGTGTTGCTGCAGGCTGAGCAGACAGCTCATATCTGGTGTTTTAGCTTCCACATGAGATACTTTGAGAGTACTGTGAGACCCCACTGTGGAGTCTGGGGTGTACTCCCCCAGTGGTGCTGCTGCTGTCAGATATTTACTGACCTCATGACTGTGGCTTTTTGTAGCACTGAGTTTTGCTCTAGAAAACCTACAAGGATGGCTCATCTGTCAACACCTCTTTGAAATCCTGTGAAATAAGTGAGATGACTGCAACATAAACTAAAAGTTAACTGCGTGATGACAGAGGAAATTCAGTCTCCTGGTATGAGCTGAATGTTCCTTGAATTGTATACTCAAATAATTTGGCATTATAAGCGGTCTTAAACAGCAATTAAAATATTCACGTAAACAAAAATGTTCTCACACAGATCTTGAAAAACAACTTTGGAAATGTCTAAAACAAACTAGTTAAGTGTTTAACTCTCTAGGTACAACAAGATGTGAATTCTTGCAATACAGCTTCTTCTTTTAATCTTTGTGTAGTGATGCTTCAGGAGTCTGAGCTATGGGAATTTTTTTGAAGAGCCTATTGTTTTTACCAGTATTCAGAGTGAAAAGAACAAAGCCAAGGACATATTTTACATTCTGCATTTCATCAACAGTTGATTAGGTGATAACAGTATTAATTACTCTCTGGCAGGCAAACAGCCTAGGTAATCAAAAATGTATTTGCTGCAGTGAGATTTGTATTGTCATGAGAAAATAGATGCCAGACATAGCATTTTGGAGAAGGAATCTGGACAAAGTAGGGCTCCTCTCTATCTAGGTGCAACAGCAGTACTGCCAGCTGGTAGATTGATTGCGTGACCACACCATCACTGAGCGCTTGGCTTAAGCTGCACTGAGGTAATGTCTACACACCCTCTTACTAGAGGAAATGGCAAGGTTAGCATTATTGTATAAGTACTAACAAAATCTTTGCACAGAAAATTGATTAAATAATAGATATTACTTCCTGGAAAACTAGAAATGAAATATTACATTGAAGCTAATATTAAACTATATATTCATAGATTATTTTGAGAAAATGGTTTGCTGTTTTAAGTATGTAAGATGTAGCTTGTGGTATTTAGGCAGTTAGAAAATAAAACAAAGTTTTATAATGAAACAAAATCAAGCACCAAAGTAAAATTATAGTTGAATATCACAAATATTTATTATGAAATCCATGACTAATACTATTTAACATTTTTTACGAATTAGCTGCATCCTAGGTGTTATCTGTAGAAGAACATTCCAGCTCATTGACTTCCACCGATGCTGTATTTGCATTTCATTGACTCCCTCTTTTATGTTAAAAAAATACCGTTTCAATTATGATGAAGTAATACAAATGAGTTCATTTAGAAGCACAATCTGAAAATTAGATATTACATATTTATAAACAGCATGTATAGTTTCTTTTTTCTTATACCTCAGTTACAACTTTCAGAATTTTCATTCAAAATAGTCTAAATTCTCATTATAATGAGGCTGCAAAGAAAATAAATATGAAAATAAGAGTAGTAAGGAGATTTGATTTTGTACATTTGTACAATTTATACAAAGTATATTTTGTAGCAAGGAAGCAATTGATTGCTTCTCCATTCATATGAGTGAGGTTAGGTGAACTCACATAACTAGCACTTCTGAGATCAGTTCCAGAAGCTAGAGTTCTTCTACTTAATGATTTTCAGGTTTTGAAAGAAATGTAACACTTAGGAATATATCTGCTGATTTTAAAGGATGGGAGGAAGCTCTGAATATCAGGAGAGAGAAGGAAGAAAACTATAATCTTTTAGGGAGCTGCTAGCACAAACGTGGGGCTTTTTTATGGTGCTGTAGATGCGGCACTTTTCTTTTGTTTGGTATGTTATTTAATTGCAGGTTTTGTTTCAGTTTGTCCTGCCAGAGGGAACTCCTTGTTTATGTTTCATTTCTGTGTCCAGTTATTAGAATCACTGTATTAATGCCAGGATCTTCTCATAAATTCAATTACAACAGCTGTTGCATATAAGCAATTAGACATCTGTGCAGTAGCTCCCTCATTGCAGTTGCCTTTTACCATTCTGTTGTTTCAACTAAACTCATAATTTATATGTGTACTGTGCCTTCTTTGCATAGGATCCTGAACGATTAACTGCTCATAACCTCTTTCAAGGCAGGTAAAATGCCAATATATTCACCTTCCCTTGTGAAACAGCTGGCAGAGTACTTGGAGCCTGATTTGGCTGCAGAAGGACAAAGGACAGAAGGCAAATAGACAAGATCAGTTGAACCAAACCTTGTTTTAAATTGAAAAGAACAGAGGGACAAAGAGAGCCACTCTGAAGCACAATTTTACTAACCAAGAGGGCAGAAAAAATATTTGAGAGGAAGATGAAAAGGCTGTTTGGATTAGCTGTTGGAAAGTTGAACAGAATTGTGTTACAAATAAGTGATATATTCTTCCTTTACCTGCAGAGGTACGGTGATATTAAAAAAAACCCTTTATACTGGTATTTTTATTCTGTATAGAAAAAAAAGCAATCGGTCTGTTAACCATGGTTACACAGCATTACTATATACATTTGTGTGTTTATTAGTGCAGATGTTTGGCTGAAAAGAAATCATAGATCAGATTGAAGTAGATTTTCTTAAAACTATCAAGTTATTTATCTGAGGGTTGTTTAAGATGGAATGAGGGAAATGAAGCATTCTTTCTTCCCATAAAATTCAAATTTGTCTAAAAGTTTTGGTGTATAATCCCCCCTCCATCTCCCACTTGGGGCATCAGTCACTGCAGGACAGGATGAATAGGTGTGTCTTACAACCATATTGTGAATTATACTGGATTTCAGCAGTGTTGCCCTGGCTCAAGACTACACAAAGTGCAAAATGATCATCCCATGCCTCTCATCTCCAAGTGCAGTTTGATGAGCCATGGACTCTGCAGTAGCACCAAATAAAGAAATTCTTGTCACTTCTCATTCCTGTCTCTACATTGAAGTTTGCCTCCCCTCTACTCTTTCTTGGCAGAGTCCAAACAGATAACTAGGGAGCATTAAGATTGCAGTGAGTATACCACAGTAATATTAACCCTTCTCAAGCCTTTGTTCTTCAGAGTTTGTTTTTTAACCCAGATCAATTCATCTGTCTGGATTACAGTGCTTTTTACAGGTTTTTTTGCCTTATTTTAAAGGTAGGCACAAGCAAGCAGGGGAAGCAAGGAAACTCTTAAGGTGAATGTGCAGACAAACCACATTACTAAAGTCATACACTAAAAATTCCTGTCAGAGACCTTGCTTGTTCTGATAATGAGTTTTGAGGAATGAATTGGATATTTGTCTTCTCTGGTAGAAAGAAAGACTGTTGCTGAATAACATAATTGATTATTCTTGGTGCATTTATGGGAGAGAAACAAGATTAACATTTACACCAACTCTTTCCCTTGAAGAGGAAGTGATTTTGATATTATCATTTAATCTTCCAAACATGTCAGGGATAGGTCCCTATTGATGTTCAAGGCTGTAGAAGTATTCCAGAATTTCAAAGAAAATTTTTATGCATATTTTCGGAAACTAAATGTACGACAACTCCGCATTTCCAGAGTTAAAGTTTTATTAAAATGAAGGATTTCATTTTCTAAGCAGAGACACTTAGATCCTTTGGTGGGAAGACTAACAGTAAAATGGGTTGAGAATAACTATCCAGTCTCCTCACTGCACTCTTGATAGGAAGGTCCTTTTTACTAGTCTTACATTCAGTTTGTCAATTTTTCTGAGTTTCAGCAAAAGCCATACCCTTTGTCTGGATCTCTGATAGTTCTTTCCTTCTGTTGCTTCTGACATTTACTTATTAATTTGTTCCGCTATTTTCCAGAATCTTTCTTATGGACTTACACTTTCTTCTCTTTTTTCAGTCACTGCCTGTACCCTGTGTGTACCGGAAAGTCATCCACATGAGCTGTGTCAGGCATGCTCTACAGAGACACTCACTACCCCTTCTCTCTAAAGGGTTCTGCTGACTGCAGAGGTTAGCAGGCAGAACAAGGAAAACAGGAGTTCTTCTGCCTCCTTGTGCCCCTTTAATAGAAAAGATTAACTGTGAGCAAAACAGGTATCATCCATCACAGAGAGCAACACTGGCAATTGGCTTTTGAAGGGAAATGAAGTTTGTTATTTACAAAATCTTGCTTGTTTTGTGCACTTAGCATTGTGGTCATTCACTGAGAGAGCTCTTTTCTGTGGTGAATTCTGGTTTTGAGGAGTAGGAGGAAAAATCTTCTGTTGGATTTAAAATCATAGTACAATCTGATCGCAGTAATTTAAAATCTAAATATATGTTTTCTATGGCAGCAGCCTGTGAAATGTTCATTTTATGAATAGCGTAATCATGTTTAACATATGAGATGCTTGTTCTGCTTAATAGGCAATGCTTCAAAGTAAAGAAATTTTAGACAAGAAGAAAAACATCAGGAAACACAGGGCTTCTTCACTTTGTGTAGAGTTTATGGGAAGAAGGAGCTTCATCACATCACGTGATGGTTCATTACTTGGTAAATGAGTCATAAATGCACCCACTTGTACATCCAACTCACACTGCTCTCAAAATCACAGCAAGATTGTCTCTTGATGAGCCTTGTGGGCAGTTATTTTATCTTCCTTGCCCTAACTCTGGTTCCACGAACTGCGGGATTTTCTTGCAGCACATTTTGTGTTAAAAAATGAGAGCTAGCTGGAAGCAATAGCAGTTCTGGCACCAGAGGTCAAGCACCAAGATTCTCTTTTCCAAACATCCTGTAGTTTCTCTTGTTTTAGCCAAGTAACTCCATTTATAACTATTACCAGACAGAATGGACAAAACGTTGTTCTTTACTATGGAGTAGGTAATTTCAAAGATGCAATGCTTTCTATAGGTAGCAAAGCATCTCGATGCCAGGCTTGCTATGCTGTACCTTCATGCTCCTAACCATCATTTGCAGCAGTTTTATTATCAATATTAGCAGATACCCTGCCTGTAGTTGTCATGACAGGAAGATAATGCATATCAGCTGCACTGGAAAGAACCCTTCTGATATGCAGCAACAGGTCTACATATGCTGGTATTTAGAATGTGATATCTATATGCTAATATTTGGGGGGGGGGTTGTTTTTTGTTTGTTTTGTTTGTTAGCTTTTGGTTGTTTGGGGTTTTTTTACAGCAACTGGAGACCAGGAAAGTAATGTAATCAGTGCTTATAAGAGTCTTTCAGAGATTTTCAGAATGTTATGAGCGGGACAGACACTCTTCTTAAAATAACAATGACCATACTGTTGCAGAGCAATTTAAATTTAGTAGTAGAATGGCTAAGGCTTAGTAGGAGAGTAGGCCTAGAAAGCAACACTCCAAAGTAGTAAGTTAGCAACCTTGTTTGTGTGCTGAAGAAGTGGAAACAATAATCAAAGGATCTAGTCAAGCATGTATATAACGATTTGTTACCTTGGATGTGGCAAGGGTCTGTTAAACAGTTTCTAGGGGTAAGACAACTTAAGTAGATTTATGATTAGAGTAGATGATTATTAATTGTTATCAGTATGAAGTATGAGCTTGTTTGTAACTGCACCTGGTTTGCTGTGGAAACTGTAACTGTTTTGCTGTGGAAACTGCACGTAAACTTGTTTGTGTATAAAAGCTGAACTGAGAATGAGGGTCTTCGGAATCCTGACTTGGGACTTGAGTCCGCAGGTTCCCGGGGCCCCGAATAAAGCACCGCATAAACCGGCACTCTGTTGGTTTGTGGTTTTGTTACGGGCAACAATACTGATGAAAGTAGAAAATAACTGCCTTGACAACTTTTCTTAATTCACATGACATGGAATATACAGTTATATTTCATGCCAATATATGAGAACTTCAAGAAATATATCAAGACTCTTTAAGCTCAATTAGAAAGTAGGTTAATATGTTATAGATTTCTTCTGTTGCTATGTTGTAAATAGATACAATTAAATTCTAAGCTTACTTACTTTAAAATATCTGTAATTCATTTGGCTTGTACTTTTTTTGAAAATATGTTTTAATATATTGGATTCTATATTTTATGTGCTCTTCATGAGAGCTGAAAGAAGATTAATTTTTAGCTTTTCTCCCAAATCCAAGTGGATATAAATATTTTTAATGGAAAATGTGTGTATAAATATTTAACTAAAATTCAAAACTAGAGCAAACAAATATGAAACAACTGAAACATACAATTTCAGATCATATTCTGTTGGAAGCCCTTACTTTGAGAGTACCTCCCATGTACCAGAAACCAAAAATATAAACAAACTGAACTTTTCAGGAGGAATGGTATAGTTTCTTAGAAACAAAAGGAAAACTACCTGTTATGGAATGAATTGGATGACAATTTTCTGCCTGTAACTTCTAAAAAAGGATGATCGCATTAAGTACAAAAAATGTATTTATACCTGCTTCAATATACCTATCAAAATTAAAGTAGTAGATATTTTCAATTATTTACAGCTACTGAGCCTTAACCAAGGCCTCATGATAATTAATATGAGTAACAATAAAACTGATATTTTTACTATTTCATCTGTCCGCATTTTACTCCCTTTAGTAAATGCTTCGAACACCTGTGTTGCAAAAAATAGGATTTTTCTGTTTGTGATTTTTTAATTTTTTTTCTTTTGTTTTATTTTTTCTTTGCTCCAGTGATCTCCGTGACTCAAGAGATTCACAATCCCTCAATGGTTTCGACAGAATGCATTTGGTTTGGTATTGCATCACAGTGTGTCATATAGATATGGAATATAGATTAGTACAACAATCAACCGACCAAATTTGAGTGAGACCGGATCAAGGGAACATGATTTCGCATCACTTAAAGAACACTTAGACAAAAGTTCTGTTAAATATATACAGTGTGCAAAGAAGTATGGGATGGCAGCTAGGCAACTGTTCAAGAAGCATTCTCCCATCTGTTGCCAAACTGGCACTAACATACCACTCACTGAAGAGGGAGTTCAGAACCTGTGTTCTCTTGTCAGAGACTATCAGTGCAAGGTATTTCAACGTGTGGAAACTAAACTTTGGGTAAACCGACTCTTGCAAGCAGAGCTAAGTACAAGACCATCCAGAGCAAAGGAAAGAAGTATGTAAAAATTAGAAGAGGTTTTTTAAAATGACATGAGAAACACTACTCTTTTCTTGAGTATTAAGAAACAGCCTAAGAGTACCAGCTCTACTTTCAATCTGCAGCGGGATTTCCTGGGGGACAATTGGTCACTGTTAAATTTTAAAAAAGCCCTGCTATACAAAGGTAGAGTCCTGTTTCCTTAGTCTGTTTACTCTAGGTCTTTGAAAGTGATATGATTCCTTCAGTGCTATGATTGCATTTTCCTTTCATTGTTGTCATTGCAATACTGAACAGAGGAAATACTGTTCCTTGGGACTCAGTCTCTTATACTCTACTTAGAAAACTTGCAAAATCATACAAACATGTTAATACATCATAACTTGTTTTAACACAATCATAATTTGCAACTTAATGGATAGGCAGAAAGTCAGGCACATCATTTAGAGCCATTTATTTGTCATTTGTCATTATTGCTGTGGATACTAATTAATCTTGTTATCATTCACTCTTGGCATACCTGGTGAAGATGTTCCATTTTGTTCTACTAGATCAGTTATCTTTACAACAGATTTGGAAGGGAATATTAAAACTCAGGATTGCCACTCAAATTGTCTAGAGGTCATATATCTCTGGGTGATGGCTTGTTTGACACTCCCTAATGGGTCTCATTCATAAGATTTCAAGCAGGTATTGAATTATTCTTCTTCACCACAGTTTACCTTTCTGATACATCTTTTCCTAGAGACTTTCTATTATTTTGCCCTTCAGAATTTCAATTTTAATTCAAAAAAGTAGTATTTTATATTCAGTGGAAATATGATTAATTTATGTTGCAATAATTGCCTTGATGTGGAATGCTATTAGAAACATATCTGGTTTTATCTCCCTAGAAGCAAAGTTTCCTTCAATGTTTTCATGTCATCTGGTATTTTCTTCATCTAGACACATCAGAGTAAAAAATCCATGATCCGTCTCTTCAAGAATATTTCATGAAGAAGCAATATTGGGTTAGGTATCTCACCCCAAAAAGACATCTAAAAATGCAGTAAAGAAATAAATTGTCTGCACTCATCTAATTGAGTGCTTGCATTGCCCACAAGCTGAATGAATTGCAGAAGTTTGTGTCCAGAAGTTTCATTGTTTTCTCTCTTTTAGAGCCAGTCAGGTTCATGTTACCTGGTATATCACTGCCCCATGTGCATGATTAGAATGACTCATTATAGAACAGATCATATGAGCTGTCCACATTAATCCTGGACTCTTCTCTGATGCCTGACTATATGCACTCTGCTGAGAGAGTATTCAGGACATCTAAACTTAGAGCATTTACTGTAGAGCGACAACATGTCCCTCTACAAGATACTGAGGCTACCATGGTCTGGCGGAAAAGAAAAAAGGCAGAATTATGAGCAGGCTTTACTATCTCATTCAGTAAACATCTGGTTTAGTTTTGGGTTTGGTCAAGGATTTTTTTTTCCTCATTGTTATTGTATTTTGCTTAGGATGGCCTTTATTGTTACTATTGTTACTACTGTAACACTGTCAATCTTTAAGGAAATTTTCTCTGATATTGTTCTGAGACAGTTAAACAATACTGAAAGCCTTAGGTAAGCATGCTTAAAATATATGAGTATAGGTTCTCTGGGTAACAACAAAAAGTAAACTGCACCAGTGTGAATTTCCTAACGCAAAATTAGGGGCTTTAATTCGGCACAAAAATATTCCTGATAGGCTTGCTAAGGAATGTTTGAGAATGTGACAAGTATGCTTTTAAGACTGAGTCATATTAGGGAATTTCTCCTGATATTTTACACATTGATAACCCTATACCAGTCCAGTGAAGAAGAGCTTTAAATTAAATCCTGTAGTCCACTATGTCATCTGAATATATTTCCTACCCTTTCATATAGACTGCCTCAAATATTAGTTTTAAGATCTAATTCAAACCAGTAAAAGTTAAGTTTTGGGACGGAGAAAGCTAGAAACATTTTAATGAAAGACAATCAAACATTCTCTTAGATCATATTATCTGTTAATTCATTGCAAATATTTTCTTATCACATGTTGTGGCAATCTTATCAGCTAAGATGGCATTAAATATTTTGGGACAGAAGTAGAGGCTCAAACCCCACAGTATTAAATTAAGAAGTGACCTTGGTATTTATTTAAAAACAAAACTTTAAGGAATTGAGGATCTCCATTTTGGGTTCCTCCTTCAAAATCCCTAATTCCATCCTGCTCATTTTACTGGTCCCCAGGCCTTTCTGAAAACATCTGCTGCTCCCATCTTGATAGCTGCAGAGCTTCTAACACGGATTAATAAACGTGCTTCATTACGGGTGCACAGCAAGGATAGGCATTTGCCAAATGAAGTTGCAGATGCAGCTTTAACCCTGTAATTGCACACTGAACCAAGAATGCCAGCTGGAAAAAAAAATGGATGAATCTCTGCATGAACAATAATTAAATTAGCAGGGACTAAGGATACTGGAATTGGCAGAGCTTAAGAACTTCTGTAGTTTTCTTGAGTCAAGCTGTCCTTTCGTTTCATGAGGAAAGGTGTCTAATATTCGCAATACATTTTCATAGCTTCTAGGTCATTTCTAGTAGGCCATAATGCGGAAAGTTTGCTCTTGTCAGAGTAAAGAACTGAAACATGCAAAGGAAAATGATTCATGTCAAGGATTAAAAAAACTAGACTTCTGCATACTGGGAAAATAATAAGCCATTTCAGAACTCTTTTTAGAACTTTTTTTTTTTTGTGGCTTTTAAGAGTAACATTTCATGAGAGGTATTATCCCAGGTATCAGTTATAGGTTGTACCTCCTCTTCTTTCATAAATTATCATTTCACTCTCTTAAGAGAAGAAATAACATGATTAAATCAAATATCCTTCGTTCATGAAGATTTCCATTAGAAGAGGTTGGCAGAGGTGATATTGGCTCATCCGAGGTTCAGTAATAATTTCCTAAAACTACTGCCATTTTAATTTTATAAGCATTGCCACTTTCATTTCACGCAATTTTATCATATTGAGACCCTACAGTAATGTCAATTATGTCTTCTGCCAACAAGTTTTCCAGTGTTGGGATCCTTCAGTAATCACATATTGCAAATTTATTCTGCTTTATTCCATTGGGTAAGTATCAGGATGCATACTCCGACTTATGACAAAGGCCTTGTATTTTTTCTTTGTGGATGGGTAAGAATACTTAGTTTCTGCTTTGTCAATGAGTTATATATTCTGTCAGCTTAGGCTGTGCCAGTTCTTATCCTCACTTTGTGCTACAAGTTCTCAAACTTCAAACTCCAAGATATTTTATGAGAAGTACTCATTAAGGCCAAGTTCATGTGAATTTATTTCCCATGCTTTCTAGCTGTTCCTCAAACTGTTACTACTTTATCTCCAGCTTTGCCTGCTACCTCCTCAGCTTTCATCCTTACCTCTTTTTCTCCTCCAGGAAAGCTTTTACCTTCCATGTCACTGGCAGCACTGCTGAGCTGAAACTCATTTTTTTCCTGTTGTAGGGCAATAAACTTTCTATTCTCATGCCTGTTTTTGTAAAACTTGTTTAATCTTAATAGCTGTGAGACCTCTACTTCTCTATTACATGTGGTAGAAATTGGACAATTGCTTCAAAATTATTAGGGAAAGCATTAGCAGATCACATAATCTATATCTCACAGAAATAAAATCAGTTCCTTATCAGGAGAATTATCATGAGGATATAAAGAACAATAGTTCTGACAATTTTAATTTGGTCATGCTGAAGAAAAATCAAATTGGTAATTATTGAATCTAAAAATATCTTTTTGAGTGAAATGTTCTTTTGTGCTCTGTAACATTTGTTAGATTGTGTCAGTTACATTCAACCCTCAGCTGCTAAGGGCTTTCTGTATAACAGCCCTTCTTTCCAGGATATCATTCATTGCCCTCAACGTGGATTTGCCTTCATATTTACTGAGGTTACATTCTTTTCCATCAGACCATTAATACAGATGTCAAACAATAACGGTCCCAGTATCAACACCTGATGAACATGGCGCGTCATGATCTTCAAACTGTTAGTCAACTAACGGGCCAATTTTCCTCATAGCTCAACTATCCACTCAGTATTATACCAATCTGGTGGTAAAGATAATATAAGAGACTGTGTAAAAAACCTTCTGAAAGTTAAGATTGCCAGCACCCACTGCTCTTCCTTTATCCATTGTGGCAATTTGAGCCATATTAGAAATCGAAAAATCCAATTTCTAGGCTTCCCCCACAATTTATCCTAACACTGGAGAGAAACTTTCAGACCAGAGGCTTCTGTAGGGGAAGGGGGAAGTATATACATTTATTTACATATTTATATATATTTACATAGAAATATACTGTACAAACTAAAAGCAACTATATATATATATTTACATTTCTGTCAGTCCTTTTAGCCCCTTCCTTTAACTTTAGTCCAGAAAGAAGCCTTTCAAGGCTGGAAAGTAACCAGCTCCCCCTTCAAGCTCCAGCTGTTTGTTTCAGTCTTTCTTCTCACGAAGTCCAAGAAAGCAGCCTTGAGTCCTTACTCTTCTGTTGCTGCGTGATTTCTCCCTCTTGGTGTCCCACCTCAGTTCGTAGGCTTCTGCAGTGTAGCTTATCAATGTACACGTCCTGGAATATGCATTCCTCTAAGTCAGTGTTTGGCTGCCCCCGGTCAGCTTCGGCAGGCAACTCCTGAGCTCTTGGCCCGTCTCCAATTTCACCTGGGACTCTTCTCCCAAGCACCGGGCCTACCTCCTCCGGCCCATCCACTTGGCTCAGCTTCAATGCTGAGCCTCTCCTCCACTTACAGTGGAGGGAAAGAAAAGCCCCCCTCTACACCTTCACTTACCTCAGGTGCTGTGAAATCTCTTCCTTCGCAGCACACACTCCAAATACTGCTTCCAACTCCAGCCCAAGCAGAGTTGGGGGGTCGCAGGGCCCCCCTCTCCCTGCCAGAGGGGGAGAGAGGGAGCCCAGCCACCCCCCAGCCTTCTCCACCTACACGCAGCAGACACCAACAGCAAAACAACCAAGACTGCACTGCCAACAGCTTCTGGTGCTGTGATATATGATTTTGAGCAGAAGCGAACAACATGAATGGTGAATGGCTCTCCAGGGAACACTGTCCTGGCACCCAATCACCTCTGAGCCCCCCAGCCTCTCAGGGGGGCGAATTTCAGACCATGATCCCCATACAACCAGTTGTCTGATTTTAGAAGACACCTTGATCAATGACTTGTCCTATGCTCGCCATTTCCGGTCATTTCCTTGTGAGCCAAATACCAAACTGAAGGTACCAAGTTTTTTATGTCTTTTCTTGACATCACATTATATTTACCTAAATAAGAATGTAAATGTTCATATTGATAAAATGAGAATTCTCCAAACACAATACTGAAACTGGACCAATATATATTCTAAAAATTAGCTGCTTGTGTCACACTACTTCAGCAAAGGTAATATTAAAACCAGGTAGCCAGGTAATTCTCATGCAAATGGCTTGTAATGAAAGAATCTGTTTTATGTTAGACTGTTCTGTGAATGCAATGAACACACTGAAGAAGCATAAACATGATGATTGATATACAGTTCTGGTAACTAAGTTTATCTAGCCTGGATGCAAATAGTCATATAGAAATCTATAGTTTGCTGAGCTGTGAGACAAATCTGCTGCAGTGATTGTGACTATATCCTATGATACTTTTCCCTGTAGTAAGCTGAGCCACTTTATATGGTATCTTTTCCAATCCAAGTGAGAGAATTTTCTTTTAGCCTCCCCGAGTGGGTGATAAATCATTACAGGACTAAGATTCATGTCAATTAGCCTGTGTTCCCATTGCAAAATTAGCAAATCATCAGCATAAGTGAGTGCTCTTGTCCTACTGGGAAAGACCATGTGGGAGCCATCAGACCTGTAGAGGAATCTGCCTCTCCCTGAGGTCATGAAGTGGCAAGCACAATTCTCTGTGACAAAGGTGGCAGACTATCTTTGAGCTAGAATGTTTTCCTATGTGCTTGCCATGAGTGGTGTTGGAATAATGACACTACTCTACTGGTGTGAAGCCAGAGAATATAAGCAAAAAGCTGATTTCTCAGGAATTATAGGCACTACTGTTTACCTCACTGTCAAAAAGTTTTCCTGGAAAGATGAACAAAACTAAATTTTTTTAAGTATCTATCTCAAAAGCAAGTAAAAATAAGACCTAACAATTGAAATACCTGTTTATAGCGATAAAACAAGCCCTGCAAACCCCCCCACACCTTGTATTAAAATAAAACTATAGAAATTGAAGCAAGATTTTTTCCTACAAAAATTATACTGCATCTTTGGTGCCCAACTTCAGTTACATTGCAACAGATGCAATTTCCCAGATCCAACCCCTACAGGAGAAGGATGAGCATTTGGAACATCTGTCATTTGATGAAAATAGGATAATTGCTACATTCTCCTGGTATTCTTAGTTGAGCTAGTACATAAAAATTTAGGAAAAAAAAAAGATGAAGGAAATGTACAAGACAGGTGGATGTTCAGCAAGGGAAACTCCCCCTAGACTTTCAATAAATGTCAGAAGTGTGTACATATACATTTCTGTAAATGTGCAGGAAATTCAATTTCCTTTGGGTATGAATAGTTTGGACTCATTTTACAAAATAAGCTTATTAGCTTGAGGGGTGATTTTGAGAGAGACAAAGGAAAAAGACTGATATTTTGTTTTGGAAAAAAAATATGTTCCAATGAAGAAAATAAAAATATAATATAACCATACTTTATTGAACGAATAAAGTTACCACTGGATAAAAGAATGACTAGTGCTGGGTTTTTTTGTGTAAACAAGGAAAACATAAACAGACAGCAAACCAAAACCAACCGAATAAAAAACATTTTTGGGAAAATGAAAATCATTAAGGTTCTCTCTTTCTCTCTCTATGGAAATAAATCATCTGTACAGATCATTGTTTGAGTATCTTGAGAGATTTCTTTCTACAAAAGGAATAAAAAATTACCAGAAAAAAAATCAGTTTCTATTGGACTGCTTGGGATTTTGAAATAGAGAAGCTCTGTGTAAGAACTGTATGTGCAAATGACATATATGAACACTTATGCCAGTGCTTACTCATTATTTTGACTAAGATGCTTAGCATGATGCAAATTATTTCTTTATAATCTTTCAGAATCTGTTGACACTTGAGGCTTTATTGGAATTCAGCAAACATCTGCTGATAGAACTACTTCTCAAAACCTTGAATACAGCAGGCATGATCACAGAAACTTCCTTAGGGCTATGGCCCAGTGTTCAGAACACATCAGCAGGTTTCCACAAAGCATCTCATTTTTCCTTGAGGAGGTCTCAGAACATGGCCATATATCTGATGCCTTTGATACATTTTTCATGCTTCTTTAAAGATGCAATGATGATGTTTACTGCACAGGGATTTTTACAGAATGACTCCATATAAACCTACCTTTTGGAAAATGATTTTCGTTATTAATACCCTCAAAAAAATATTTCCAAGAGAAAACAAATTAGGTTTTATTCTTAATGCTATAGTATTCTTTGTACCCATTTTCCAAACTTTTGGGTCCTGAAACAATAGCACTTAATAAATTTCACCAGAACAGTGATTCTGCCTTCCTCAGTGCCCTGCTTCTACCTGTAGATCTCCATCTGATACTTCAAGGGGAAATGAAAAGCCACTCTCCCTTTTACCTGCTCAGTTAAGATTCACTGGATGAAACACTTTTTTTTAATCTTTTCAGAGAAGTACTTGGACCTCTAAAATGTGAGATTTGATTGTTAATCCTCAGAGCCAGGACCTCAGTAACAACTTCAGTCTTTGCTTCTCTGTAAGGGAGGACTACAAAAGTGCTGCTTATTCTGTCTCAATATATTATCATGTGCTTTCCATCTCATTCTTTCCAGATACTGACTGTGAATAGTTTAGAGATTGTAGAGTCCTATGGAAACCTGCTATGAACCTTAAGACGAAGGCATAGAGAAGAGCAGGAAAATACTATCCCCATTGTCAGTTCCATGATGTTCTCCATGTGAGCTGCAGATGAATGGTAGATAAGATGTTTTAGGGAGTTCCTTAGAATCATCCTCCTTTAGTTCCACATTTCAGGTCTATTTGTAGCTTCAAGAGATCAAATACATTTAATTTCAATCCCAAACAAAATACAGCTTTGTCTGGATGAGATGAATAACATTCTGAAACCTCTTTCCTATTGTATAGAAACAGAGATAACTGTTACAGAATAGTAATTTGATTTACCAGTCAGTATCTGAGTAAAGGACCTGCGATCTATATCATAGAGTTTATT
Organism: Pseudopipra pipra; assembly: GCF_036250125.1. Lineage (NCBI taxonomy): Eukaryota > Metazoa > Chordata > Aves > Passeriformes > Pipridae > Pseudopipra > Pseudopipra pipra. The sequence goes on along the minus strand of NC_087549.1, from coordinate 77,510,974 downwards.
ATGAGTACCTACAAATCAAGAACAAGTTCCAACATCTTTATCTCACATCCAGTAAAAGTAGTCATGGGGGACCAGTTTTGCAAACGTCAGAGTTGATAGAGCATCTGTTTCTTCTTCTGACAGTTTTGCACACAGAAAGACTGAGACACATCCTGACAGAACAAAGAGTGGAGAAGAGGAGATGACACTGCAGTACTAGAAAAAATTAGGTCTTAGCATTGATAACAATCACAGCCTCCCTTCCTGCAAACATCTTATTTCAGTAAGGGTCATGCTGTTTTTTCAAACCATTTCTTAAACAATATCCTTCGGTAATGAGGTACTTTATCAAGATTTTCACTTTTTATTGTTCACTCTGATGCTTCTCTTCTCTAAGGATTAAGTTATCTCTCATTGTCTGGTTTACTATTCAATAAGATAGTAGGAAAAAAAGCCAGAATTAAAGCATCTCTGAAAAGTGTTGAATGAGGTTTTCTTTTAAAGGTGAGTGTCACTTCCACATGTAGTACTGTCTTATGCTTCTCCTAATAAAGGTTTATACTGTAAATTCATCTGCTTTCTGTGCTAGACACTCATCAAACAAAGTCCTAGTTTATCTATTGGGTGGATATTTTAAGCACAAGTAATTTCTTATTAACTTTACCAGTCAACCTTGGAATAATGTTCCACTTCTACAGAGCATTATGTTGTCAAAATGCAGTCCTCATTATCCCATTCTGACAATAGCTTTGAACATTTAAACGTAGATGAATGGTAGAATTGATGGTATTGAGAATCCTAGAGGCTAACCAGCACAGGCTTTCCTAAGAGAGTTTTAGGAGCTCAGTGCATCAGAAAGAATTGTAGCATACAATATAATGTGCTCAGTTTTTACATGATAGTAGAAAATGCAGGAAATGTTTGATACACATGTAGATTTTTGCTTATAATGTGACCAGTCTGTCATCAATACTTTTGTATGTCCTGCATACCTAAAAAGGGATTCCTTGTTTTCACTCCTCTCAGGAATGAAGAATCCAGAAGATAATACAGGTTTATCTGGCAACTTAAGACACCAGAACACCTTAAAATGAAATGTTTTCAGTGACTTAGGACATATGATTTACTTGAAGAAAAGTTTCTATTAAGTCTTACTGAGTTCTTTACTTTTATCTATCCTATCACCTGGCCACGTGGACACTTGACTTGCACAGGTGGTAGCTAAATTCTCTCTTTTTCTCTCTCTTTCTTTACTTCTTCTTTTCTTAATCTCCTTTCTTAATATTTTGGGTAACTTAAAGCTGGATGGTTGGATTTTGCTAAGTTGTATAGGTTAGCATGTGCTAAGTCAATGCTTTGTGGAATGATTCATTTTTGTTGAATGTTTCCCTTTAAACTTTGAAAAGTTCCATTATTTTCTGAAGTTTGCCAGTAAAGGAGTGTTATTTTTGACCTCCTGAGAAACATGCGCATTATCCTCTTCTTTATGCTCTCTCTTAAGGTATCAAAAGAACTGAAGTCTTCTTTAATAAATTTGGTCAGTGAATTTTTAGAGCCTTTTATATTTTTAAAATAAAATTCCTTCAATGAGCTTGTAGCTTGGAGCAAGGGGTCTTACATATACAAGGAAAAAATTCTTCACTAAAAGAGTTATTAATCACTGGAATGGGCTGCCTAGAGAAGTATTTGAGTCACCAGCTCTGAAGGTATTTTAAAGATGTGTAGCTGTGGTACTTAAGAACATGGCTTAGTGGTGGAATTTCCAGTTCTGGGTTAACACTTGAACTCGATGATCTTAGATTTATTTTCCAACCTAAATGATTCCATGATTCTGTGATTGAAAGGTTTGACAAAAAAAAAATTCCTTTGATGTTAAATGATGCCACTTCATTAGCATGGTCATTGTCATGTAGATATCCTGATTCTAATTTTTAGAGAGGCTACATTTATAAAAGGTCCGGTTTTTCTGCCAATTTTCATTTTGAAACAATTTCCTTTTATGTATCTCTGACAGAAACTTGATTTGTGGCCTTGAGATGACAAAGCTACACATATGTTCTGAATTGAAAGAAAAAAGTGCGTTTCCTTTTTATCTCTTCAGTGACATTCATTAGTGTACGCAGTTTTTTGTGTCCTTTGTAAAAAGTTAATGGAATGCTGCAAAGGAAATCCTTTATTTTGTTAAAATACACTTCTCAGCACTATTTGTGAAGGAAAGACCTAACACAGTACTGACTTTAAATGAAGGTCAGCATTAGATGTTAGATAAAAAGCAGAGAACAAAAAAATGAAGAAGAAAGGACAAACTGTGCAAAAGGGTGAGATTTTTAGGAAATTAAGCCATTGAAGGGAAGGAGAAAATAAGAAGTTTTTTTAAATTTTAAGAAAAGAAAATAATGATCTCAGTAAGTCCTAAGGCAAGTGTTTATTTCATTAGTGTTGCACAAATAATTATTTGCTCTTCCTCTAGTCCTCCTAAATCTAGCTAATGTGATATATCCATTTTAATAAGAAGAGTATTGGACAAAAGTACACAAATGCACATGAAAGACATACCAGAGATACAGAGAATTTTTCTCCTTCTTTTGCCTAAAATCAGTGTAAAAGAATTATCTGAAATAAGAATATAAGAGAAACCCATATTTAGTATTCTCCCATGCTTCTAATTTCACTGGATGGAAACCTTTCATAATGATCCCTGTTACTGCTGTTGTTGTTCCTCACCTGTTATTGTTGACCTGAATTTTCTTGGAGTTCCTTCTTTAGCTCAATAATTTCTTCAATTTCCATCATTTTGAAGCTATCAGACCTGAAAAATAACTGATAATGCTTCTTGTCTGTATAAGTACTGTAGATCTGTGCATGTAAGGTGAATATAGGTGTCATTCTTGGATTTAGCGCCAAGGATCATCTCTATTCTGATGCAAATTCTGGTTTCTATGAAATGAGTAAAATATTTCTCTAACTAGATTTCTCTGGCTTTTTTTTTTTATATACTTTGTGTATGATTAAGATATGTTTAGAAGCAAAATTTTTAGTGAGCTTATGTTGTCATACCTGTATAAGAGAGACTGTGAACTGACACCTTAAATCTGTCACTCCAAGTGACTGATTGATGTTGACTCTTGTCTCAGCCAAGAACTCTAGTAACATACATACAATTAGAAAGTGCTATTTGTATTAGCTTTCGATTTAATACAGGGATTAACATAAAATGATCAGCAAAAGATCATTTTTTGACTAAAACTTGATAAAGAGGCACCAAAGACAGAACAAGAGCTCTAAACTCCATTGACACAAATAATAGTTTGCTAACTAATAAAGTGCAGGAAATGACTTCTAATATAACAAAAAGACTTCATGTAGCTGTTGAAGGGAAATTAGTTCAAATGAGTTAAGCAGGTGATCAGACTGCCCTTTAGGTAGAAAGAATAAAATGAGTTAGAGTTTAGAAGGATAAACCAGGGAGGTGAAAGGAGGAATTAACTGTTAAATCTCTGATATTTCACAGATAAGAGAAAACTTTAAATATATCACCCTATTTTAAGTACATTAAGTATAGCTTTTAAGTCACCTATACCTGTATATTTCCATTCAGACCTGTACTGTCTATTTTGCATGCTATTAATAAAAATTTACATCTGTATATTTATTTTAACTTGTGTTAAGTGGAGGGAACTGGAAAGCCCCAATGTCCTCCTCAGCCTGTAATGGAACATGTCCATGAAATGCCCAAAGGGCTTTTTTTGCACATTTTTAAGCCTTCAAGAGATAAAAGAAGAGTTCTCTGCGTCAATTAGGGGTAGAGGCAGCACCAAGAGTGTTGGAGAAAGTAGAAATGTCTTTCAGTTACTGCTGATGACATGCAACAATCCGTGGTGTACACTGGAGTACAAGTTTGAACCCCACATGTCACTTAATCAATGTCACAAATTGTACTGAAGGAGCAAAGGCAACTACAGGTTGCTTACAGGGGTCTGTATTTTTAGAAGGCTTTTAAAATTGGATTATAAAGAATATATATAATATTCAATATATAATAGAAACACAGGACGATACAGTGGTTAATATTTAATAAATGAAAAGGCGAACAGAAGAAAGAGCTATAGAGAGAAACAAAGTCATAGTAAAATAATATACGTGGAGATGCCTGTATAATTATAAGGATTTTAAAATTAGCAGTGTCCAAAACAATAATCATCCAGACATACCATCATAGCTGTGGCTACTGCTCTGTTATCTAGTATTTGCACATTTTGAGATGAAAATGAGAAAACATATGCTCTCTCACTAGTATAAGTCTGACAGTATGAAATATCAAAACTGGAGACTTGATAGAAAACTTTGAGGGAACAATGGGCTTTACAATGGGTTACTTAACAATCAGAATGAACCACTTGGCTAAAATGGAAAAAGATTAAACTGTTCCTATTTTATAGCAAAGATAATGGATTTTCTTGTTTCCCTAGGGATAAGAAGTCAATTTTTCCTATTGGAGATTGAAATGCAAACCTTAGGGACCCATAGAACTTAAAGGGAAAAGTAATTTTCCTTCTTTTTGATATTTTTTCCCCACTTCTTTTGTACAGTTCACGTTATTTAAATAAACCACACAGAAAAGATAGAATAGTAGCCACATTTTATTAAAAAAATAGATCATGACAGGAAAGTACAGAATAATCAACTGATTTTATGGAAGTTTTATATAGTTAACTTGCAGAAGTGAAGGTAGGGTTGTTGAAGTTTGTCTTCATTTTCACCTTTTCAGCACACAAACCAACACTGAATGCTAATATTTAAGAAACTGTAGGCTAACACTGCAGGGTGCAAAATAAAGATCATTTATCCACTCAGGTTTTCTTCTATCATTTGGACTTTCACATAATTAAGTTTTCGAAAACTCTGCATGATTTCAATCTCAAGGTACATTTATCTTGTAATCATACACCTTTGGAAAAAAATCCTTTCATTTGCTCTACTTTTTGGACTGTAGTATTTTAAATCAGTTTTTTCTTCTCAACAGCAGTAATGAAACTTGTGTACTAATCACAGACTATAAAGTGCTGAGACCTAATTCCTCTGAACTAGATCTCTGTAATTCCACAGAATGACAGAATGGTTGGAGTTGCAAGAGACCTCTGGAGATTACCTAGTCCAACTCCACTGCTAAAGCAGGTTCACCCAGAGCAGGTTGCACAGGATCACATCCAGGCAGGTTTTGAATATCTACAGAGAAGGAGACTCCATAACCTCTCTGAGAAGCCTTCTTCAGTGCTCCGTCACCCTCACAGTAAAGTTTTTCCTCATACTCAGCCAGACCTTCTTGTGTTTCAGATTTTGCTCATTGCCCCTTGTCCTGTCACTGAACACCACAGAAAAGAGTCTGTCCCCATACTCTTAACACCTGCCTTAAGATATATGTATGCATTGATAAGGTCCCTTCTCAGTCTTCTTTTCTCAAGACTAGAGCATATTTGTAATCAAGAATTAAATCATCCATCAGACCATGATGAACTTCTAAGGATTTGGTATTCCACAGATAAGCAGTTAGTATATTATTCAATTATTCTAATCTCAGAGGTCTGCAAAACTAAGCTGAGCTGTTCACAATGAGTTCATTGCTCAGGGTGCAACATCCAAGTGCAGTGCATATTTTATCTAACCAGCTTCCCTACAATTAGAATAAATTGTGTTCAGATCATAAATTTTTTTGTATCTAGTAAATGAACCTGCCTGTACTGAAGTGGCCTGTGGAAAATACTTAAAAAATCAAATATGAACTTGGCCTTCCCATTGAATGCTTTTAAGTCTTTGGCATGTTCCAGAGTCTTTCAGGTTGAGATGCCCTGGACCATCATGATACCTTTTCCAAAACAAGCTTTCACCATATTTTCCCTCTTGCAACAATGCCTGCCTTCCACTGAGCCCAACCTTGCTGATGCCACACGCAGTACTATATACAGAACACTGTGTGACTCATGCTGTTATCTCCCAGGATGCTACAGCAAAAAGCTGGGAAGGAACTTCAAAAAAGCTTTTGATAGTGAGCTATGAGACCTCTTTGCTCTAGAGTTTTATAGTCCCCATATGTTGGAGCTGATGTCAGTGGGATACAAAGACTTGATCCTACTAAATGGAAAGCGAAAAGGCTGCCTCTACCTTACACTGTAAAAATTCAGCTACATGCATGTCCATCCATTGTCTCTTTGGAATTTGATGATGTTTGTTTGGATACTAGTAAAAAAAATGAGTTCACGAAGTCTGGGAAACGCTTTTTAGGCAGAGAATACAAGTTCTGTCTGTGTTTTCTTCTTGTTTGTATATATGCTGATTGGGCTTGTACATTTTCCTGTCCAAAACCAGCATAGCTAGTTGAGACAGTTTCTCTGGTTGAAGGGGGTGTTGGGGGAAGAAGTCATGCAGTGCAAAAGCTGTGAGCAGTGAGTGTGGAAGCACAAAATTACATCAGGCATACGCATATGTGCACACTGACCATCTAGGTAGCTCTGTATGCTGTTCTTCCAGGCTGCAAAGTATCTGGCTGATGGGAAGACTTGGATCTATTAACAATTGTGGTTTGCAGTATTAAAAATTTTCAAGCCACATTAGAAACAGAAAATGTGAATGATATCTGACAGCTTGTTTACTTGTTTGCGGTTGCAAGGCAGTAGTAGTTCAGGTTGCTCAGGTTTCAGGTTTCCCTAATAATAGAAGCTGAAGACATGTTTCCAACTAATGAGGAAAGACCTCTGTCCTGGCAAGTGTAAGCTCACAGAAGGTGATGCAGAGTCTTTCTTATACCCTTACCACATGGCCAAAATATGTATCTGTTATCCTGTGGGCTTAAGAACAAGATAACACAAGACTACAGTATAAAAAAATACTGTGAAGATGGCAAACTGGAGAGTATCTCACCAGATGGGTATCCACAAGATTTTATCTCTACTTTTCAACTGCAAGTTGGATTGCGACTCAGGGGCTTGAAAACAAAAAGATGGTACCTGGGCAGAAGACATGGGAAGACAGACGAGACTGTCAAAAGGTAATATAGATGCACACTCAAGACTAATTTTATTTCCTGTGGCAACTTCTTCTACTTTCACCTGACAGTCATGGTTTTGATGTTCAGAACTGGCAAAGAAAGAGAGAGTGGCAGTATTAATGCTTCACATAACAAGTTTTGTCCCTCTAGATCTGCATATCCTGATCCTTATTTACTGACCCAGGTTCCTGGCTTGACCTCAAAGCTGTCTCATTGTGATGGTCATACTTGGTGATCTAGACTCTTGGATGAACCTGACTACTCTAAGCAGATTGGTTCTGCTCACGCTGCTCAGGTACTGTGAGAGTGCTGCAGATTACTCAGTGAGGAATCGACCCTTTACCAACCATATTCCTAGACAAATTGTACCTATGTTGCCTACAATAATGTCTCTACAGTGGACAGCCCTTGTGTGAAATGTAACGGTTGCACAGACTCACACTAATGTGATATCTATGAAATGTTTCAGCCAGTAGAACACATAGGCAGAGCTAAAAAAAAAAGAATAATGATGTAAAATGTGAGCAGGAGTGAAGACTTCTATGGCAGACAAACATTGTTGCAAGAACATTCATTCAGTCTCGAGACCTCGGAAAGTTTCTGTCTACTGCTCACATTTTGCATCATTCTCTCTCAATCTACTTGTCTATGCTTGGGTCAATACCACTGCCTGAGGACAATGGAGTGAATTGACTAAGTTTGTTAATGCCACTCTTACTTTGTCGGCAGTTTTCTCATTAGCCAAGGGAGTGCAACAGTCCATGTTTGTGCTATTTCAATTATACTGGATACACTCTGGTGATATTTCCAAAATAAAAGCCTTAAGAAAGGCTATTTTGTCAATAGTGTCACTGAAGGTAGATACATGCTGTCAAGCAAATATCACGCAGCTTTTTCCATAAACATCAACGTAGCATTCACATGCTGGAAACATCAGGAATGCTCATACCATTAAACTATGCCATGTATAAAAAAAAAAGTGTCAACAAATAAACTTCCAGTGAATGTTAAAAATGGGGAAACCATAGAAATTTTGTCAGATTCTCTCAAAAATTATATTATTTTAACATAAATGAGAACTTGAATCAACATCAAAATCACTTCACCTTCATGTGAATTAAACAACCATTAAAATTATTATTGCATTTACTGAAATCTTAAGTATCTGTGTAAATGAAAAGTAATAACAAAGTATATTTACTCAAAAATTAAACAGAGTCCATTAAATTGGAATACCAGTTTAGCTTCTTCACTAGTAATGTCACAAACTGAATATAGTACAAGAGAAACTTAATTTTATGCCTCGTAGCAGATTTAACATTTTTCATTTTCTCTACTTTACAACTTTATTGCGCAAATAGATCGAGAAGGAATTTTTTTTTTACTAAAATGGCACATCCTAAGTTTCATTGATTCAGCAGTAGGAACTTCTGCTACCAAACAGTTGTTGTCTGTACACAAACTTTGTTAACTTTTGGAGGTGTTATCATCTCTAAGTTCACAGTACTTTTCTTTTTATAGATAGGCCAGATGACTTTCTCAGTGCAATCCAAGAGGTGTGCAGGAGAGTCTTGCAACTTGTCAGATTTTAACCATTATATATTATGTTTTGATGGTGTTAAATTATTTTATTTAAGATGTTGATTCAGGCCCACTTGAATCAGTAAAACTGTGTGTTGCATCTGGGATTCCTAATCTTTCTAGCCCTTGTGAAGTCTAATCAAAAAATTGTCCTTCTAAGTAATAAATGATTAAAATACAACTTTTAAGAATTCTTTCTTCTACTGTTGCATAAACTCAGCTGCAGATACTATTTGACCTCATCTCTTTTAATTGTTATGGTAGCAACAAAATACATTATAACATTATGGAATGAAATCTGAGCAGGTCCGGCTGGCGACAGAGCAGACCGTAGGCAAGTCGAGGACAGAGAACAGCCAGATGACCAGGTCTAGAGCAAAACGGCCTCAGAGCTTTTCCAGATCACACCTTGCCCCCCTTAAGGCAAAAAGTGAAGTGCCCCTTTCCAAGGAGAGGAGGAAAGAAAAACTCCTCACCCCCCCCTTCTGAGCCCTAGAGGGCTATTAGCCTGCAACATAGTTCTCCCAGCCAGTTCCTTTGTGCAGGTCAATCACCCAACACAGAAAACTGTCCTCCCCATTCAACATCCCTTCCCCACATTGCAGCAGAGGAAAGAAAACTCCTGTTTGGTTTTTTAGAACAAGTAACCCCATGACAAATGGTTAAAGCAATGTTAAACAGTAATTCAGATAGAGACTCTTCTTAATCAGGATGTATATTAACCATTTAACTGAGAGATCTTTCAGGGGAACAGATTTAAACCTAGTGACATAGAAAGTCAACAATGGTGATTTAATGTCAGGTATGTTACTGCTTGGTAGAGGGTCTAGGGGCATGATAGTGAACATTACACCTTTTGGGCAGTCTCATGTACTCACCTGCTTGCCAATTCATTAACTCCTTTGAAAGCACAAACTACATATAAGGTTTAACATTCCAGATGCTGAGCTTGCAACTGGAAAATCAGCTGTTATCATTATGTGTGGTCAGACCAAACTCAGTTATATTGAAGTATTAAAAAAGATAAGGCAAATAATATGTTAAAGTAACAGCTGGTGTTTCCTACACATGGTTAATACGCAAATTTTAAAATGTCTTAAAATATTTTTTTCTGAAAATATTATTTTTTTTATTTGTCAACACTGGTAGTAGAATTTGCCAGAGCATTGGTAAATGCACACATCACTGAGATGCATTATTAATAACAGAAATAATTTTGGCACCAAGCAGGCTTTAGTTCTATGCCAGCTGCTGAACATTTTATTGCACTTGTATCTCACAGCTGCCTTTCTTGCTCTCAAGAGGCACAGAACAAGCTATGTCTCTGTTCAAGTGCATACCCTTGCCTACTCTGCTAGCACGTTTATGTCCTGAAGGATGTCCAAATGATCAGACTTGCAACTATCCAAGCTTTGAGACTGTGAGTGCAGCTCAAGGTACAACCTATACATACCTGCCAGGTCATGCAGCATATTTCATGAAGAAGTACATCCAATGGGTTTGCTAACTCTGAATATACCCTCCTGTGCTGTGAACACCAGTACACATAGTGTTCACATGTAGCTCTGCAGATGTTTCACAGTTATCAGGTAGGAGACTCCAGAACCCATTTTATCATTATATAAACTCCTTGCCATTGAAGTCTCTCCAGCTTCTGAGCAAGTCACAGTGAACCTTAATTGTTATCTTACTACTGGTAAAAGGGAATTGGAGTTGAAGAGAGTAGAAGTGGGTTACAGAACTCTCCAATTCAAATTTTTCTAGAGAATGGAAATATTTCAAAGTGGATGCAATAATTGTCATGACTATGGAATGTTTCTAAGGTGTTCATTAAAAATGGCTAATTATTATTCACTTTCAACTTGTTCAATAGCGTAGGCCATGAGAAAGTGCAAACCAGGTTATGAAGGATTTTGTTGTATAGTTTTGCAGGTTGACTGTTTCTTTGAATGTTAGATTATTTAAATCTACCATTATATTCCAAATTAGAATTATTTTTCTTTAATTAATATTAAATGTGTATTTAATAATTTATGGTTATAATCCCTGCCTTTTATCACTTGAAAAATATCAAGTCACAGTAGTGTCTATCATTCTGAAACTGGCTAGAGGTAGCTGCAAAAGAGGAAAATAATTGAATGATTAAACAATGAATATATGTATGCAATATAAAATGCTCCATCCCATTTCAGGAAATGCTTCTCTTTATTAAACTCTTTTTTGGGCTGATGTTTATGTGATCCTACTATATCTAGTTTCTCAATAAAAGGAAGACACAAGAAGAAGATGAAGTAAGAAAAATTAGTGAACTTAAACATTACCAGAGGCTGAAAGATAACCCAGTTTTCATACAGATAGTAATTAACATGTCAACTATAGTCTTTGTGATATGAAATCTGAATTATTCTTAAAAGCTTACAAGTATATATTTACCTTCAGTACTTACTATAACCATCTGATGCTGCCATTAATACAGATACTCATACAGAAAACTACACTGGGAGCCAGATATCTGCATTTGTGGCAATTTGTATAGTACATATGTTTTATAAAAATTCTACTAATTGAATAATTCATCTCACAAGTATATTTACAGGTTGGGACATGGGTTTTAAACAAAAAATGGGAAGTCATTATGCCTCACTATCCACCTGTAAACTATGGATAAAGATGTTTAGCTCTTTAGTAATATGCGTACAGAGCTACTAAAGAAAAGGTCATTATATATCTAAGTATATGAGTACATATAGTTCGTATAAAGAAGCACAAGAGAGTTATTTGCAGAGGTGTCAGATAACTATTTGGTCTCACAGTGGAAAAAGTATTTTGAGAATATTCAATAAAATGACCACTTCTGATTTTATTGTTTTATTTCCTCTTTAGCCTATTTCCATCTGACAGATTTTTTTAATGCTCTATCAGTTACCCACAGTATTATTGTGTTTTCTGCAATTCTTTACATCTTTGAGGTGACTGTGTTCAAAGCAGTTAGTTTTATGTTAATTAGGGTTTGTAAAATATTCACAAAATTATAAGAAAGTTTTGAAAGTTAATGTATTTTCTAAAATATGATGATCATTGTTCTCTGAAAATACAATGTCTGACATGAATCAAGCTAGTTATGCTTCTTTAGCTGGTGTCAGGATTGTGCTTAGATTCCGATGCTGCCATGTGTGTTTGATATTTGCTATGCATGTGATTCCACTAAAATGTCTTCTCTTGACATGTGGAAAACACAGAGCTGTATGACTACAGGGTGTATCTAGAGAAAAGATATGGGACCATACTGTCACATCAAATACACTAGGACTGTTTCATCATGGGATACACTTTGTGTAGTAATAAACACTTATGAAAAAGTGAATAAAACTCTATCTTTGTGTTTTGACAGCTTTTTGCAACCAGCACAAGTGACACACAGTAGTAAACCCATGGAGACTAGAATATCTAAGTTTAAAAATTTTTTTAGTCTGTAAAGAATTACTAGAAAAAAACCTTCCTGGTGTGCAGTGGAACCAGTTTTATACATCCTATAAAACTCAGGAAATATTCTGGCATCTTATCCTAGTCTATGCAGAAGAATTTCATCTCTGCAAACTTGCATGTTATTTATGGTAGCAAAAGTTGTTTGAATTTTTTGTTGAGAGAGAAGGCTTATTTGTGGCACTGATCTTTTAAAAAAAAAGAAGTAGATCTAAAGACACTTTTTTACATGTTAAACTTGAATTACTGGTAATGTTCTACCAATGTCATTATTGCTATTAGAATGTTAGTCTAACATTGCAAAAATGCTTCATACATGTAATAGAGTGTAAGGAGTTGAAAACCGTGCAGTAAATACAATAAAAAACAACAGAATGCACAAGGCTGAAACAAAATATTGAACAGCTGCTCACTAATTAACCATTATCCTATCAGTGCACAGAACTAAACACGGGGGAACAGGGACCATTGCAATCACATAATTAAGGTTGAATCAAGATGCATGTATGAAGCATCTGAATTAAGAATACATAAGAGCTTAAATATTGCATTTCTTACCCTCTGAGTGCTGAATGCTACAACATGAACGATTTCGTGTGCCATTTCCTAAACTTTTTTCTAAATACTCTCACTGAGAAAGCCGTTTTCATTTTATAATGCTGCATTGATACTTAACAGGTTACTAGCAATGCTTTAGTCTTTGGCTCCATACAAAATGTTGCTACTTGGCCTAATAAGGTACCTGATAATAAGTGTTTAGCTTTTATGGAGACCAGAACAAGAGCAGGACCAAAAGCAAAGGCTTTCTGACATGGCCATGAGGAGCAACAAATCTTGAGATGAAAGATCTACTCTGAGGAAACAGAGTCCTTAGGAGAAGTCCCTGATGAATGTTCAGCATTCTTTGGACATTTCATCAAATAAATCTTTTGTGTGGCAAGATGTAGCTTACCTGACCCAAAATATGAGTCAAATGCATGAAGTTTTTCTAACTCTCTAGGTCCTTTTACAATGCAAGGTAAATTAAATGTGAGATGCTATGTTCTGGTATGATCACCAAAACTTGAAAAAAATACATGTCTTTCAGATCAAATTAAAAAGAAAAAACCTTTAATTAATGACAGGCAACTGATGAGGATTTATCCTCTATTATAGTGAACGCATACTTTTCTATAAAAGAAACTTGAATTACAAAGAAAGCAATGCAAAGACAGAATGATCATGCAAGATTTACTTCTGTTCAGCTGAAACACTTTCTGACACAAATCAGATGTCAACCTTTTGCCTCTTAGGAATGCCACAGTTAGCAGATGTATGAACCTTCAGAGAAAGACCATGCTACAAAGGCGAAAGAAAAAGATACAACCTGCATAATGTTTTCCCTGGTGATTTTTGTAGCAATTTAGCAGCCTAAATAATCAAAAGTGATATAGAGCAGAAATTACTAAATCAAAGTTCTCCTGACTGAGAGGAATTTGTTGTCTAAATTGGAGTTGTATAATTGGGTATGGTTTGAACCTTACAAGTCATTATCTTCTTATTGACAACTCTAAGGAAAACACATTATTGAAATAAACAAATGATTTCTATGACCTAATTAAAAATCATAAATGTTAAACAAATTGAACTGACAAGTTTATAAAAGAACTGAACAAATAGCAAAAACAATGCAACAATGCTAACTGTTATTCAGCTAATATCACATTAAAAACCTGTCAGGAATATGATAACTGGCCCAGATTTGCATAAACTCTTCTAACACTCAAATATATCATGCATATATTTAAATAGAAGTCTCAATTTTTCTGTTTTTTAAAACATCTGTATTTTTAACAGCACTTTACTTCTGTCTCCCACTTCTTCAATCTTATGCTTTCTCTCTTTTCCCGGAGTCTTCTTTGGTGCTTCACTCCAGAAGAAAATCAAGCAAGCAACGAAAAGTATTATTTTCACATTCCCAGATGCTTGAACAAATATTTGCATGGTACAATGTTTTAGGTTACATAAAAGCTCATCTGTATGTGTGTGAACACACCTGTGTGGCTCTAAGGCTGACAACAGAGGGGGGCTCAAGTGTGGGACTGGGAGAGTCCCTGACAGGTCTACGTGAGTATGAGAGTGTGTGTGTGTGTGTATGTGCACCTACAATGGTCTGTACCAGCAAGCAGAGTGGGATTTTGTATGCCTGGGGGACAGCACAGCTGGGGAAACTGGGGTCCAGGACCTAGGATCTGGACAGACTGAGAAAGTCTAGCTGCTGGAGGGATCCTCCTTGTACATATGCATATGAATATATTCTCACCAGTGAACTTTCTTATTTTTCAGACTGAGAGGAGAGCAGAATGAGACTATAGCTTATATCTGTGTTCATGCAATATGTGTGCTCTATGAGTGTGGCTATGGGGAATACGTCTTCAGTTAGTTGAATTAGTTGAATTTACTTAGTTGAATCTGGGAACATGGAGCTGCAGCAGCCTCGTCTCTCTCTGTTGGATCTGGCAAGATAAATTTTCCTCTAAGAGTGTGGGCTATGGACCTATTTTACCTTTGTCACAAACAAGACGTAGCATATCTGTAGTATATGCATGTACTTTGTGTGCGCATGCCTGATGGGAATATATCTTCAGCATCACTTTTTGGATTTGAGAACATGAAGTGACAGCAGCCTCATCTCTCTCATGTTGTTGGATTGGGGCATGATATATCTTCCTTGAAGAGAATGGTTCTTCTTTCTCCTTTTTTGGTCAAACTCTGTTTAAAAACAAGATGCTTGTGGTGACATATGACATTTACATTATCAGGTATCTTCTATTTTTCCTTTTCTGCCCACAGTCATATAGAATCAGAAATATAAAGGAAATATAGGAACTAGGTATTAAAAATGTACATTAGTTTTGTCTTTCTTTACATGCATCTCTTCTGTCTGAATGTATTTTTTTCTAGATTCCTGGTTGAGGTTGAGGTCTCTTCTGTGTTTTTTTAAACACTGTGTTGCACTGGACCTTAATTTGCATTTTTGCTCCAGTGGGTTTACCAAAAAAAAATGACAAAAACCTTTGCTACATTATCTGTCCAAGGTACAGTTAGCACTTTGTCTCAAGTGAAATTATCCCTCTTCTTCTGTGTAGTGGTTTGGTTTTAGGCCTTCGTTGGCAACGAGGTCGAAACCAAGGAAGTACCATATCCCAGTATTCCATTCTATTTCTTTATGTAAGGAGAAGTATTAATACAAGGGGAGAAGTAGATTGGGCCCTTCTTCTCTTCTGGTGGACTTGGAGAAAAGCAACCTCTCTGTGGCTCCTCCATCTGTGGGGGTGTTGGGCCTGTGGTTTGTCGAGAGGCTGCTGCCTTCTTCCTGAGTTCGAGAGGGAGACGCGGTGATTATGGACAGGGACATTCCTGCTTTTCTCAAGGAAAGTATTGAGATTTCATTTGTTAGTTCTTTATTGACTGTGTATATCTGGTTTTTTTCTTTTTTTTTCTTTTTAGGGGTGTTTGGGGTTCTCTTTTTATATGTATATAGTATTGTAACTGTATATAAATGTAATAGATGTAAATATATATATATATATTACTTTGGTTGTGTTATTTAGGTTTTTGGTAGCTTTTTCCTTTCCAATTCCTTCCCCTGTGTTCTTAAGAAAAGGTGGGGGGAGAGGAGCTTTTGTTGTGATGTTGGTCACTTGACAGGGAGCCAAACTCAAACTGCCACATTCTGGTATAGTGTTCTTCACAGAAACAGTGGTGACTTTCGTTCAGGAGTTTTGATTACAGACTACTTATCTACTCTTCTACAACTTGCGTGATGCCTGATCAGTAGTGATACTTAAACCACTCCTACTTTTAAAGTTAAAAGGTTCAGTTCATACTTTGAAAAGTAAATGCTTCAGAATCCACACAATCATTAATCACTTCACTATTCACAGCTTCCATAAGATCACGACACACTTCTATGTTAAGGTTTACAAAACCATCATGCATGTGGTAAAGGTAAGAAATCTTGTATGAGAGTTTTACTTCTGTTATTGTCACTCTGAGGATGTGACTGTCTCTTGTTTGTGCAGCGGCCCTTGTCAGTAGAGTTCCACTGCTGCTGTTTTTGGTGCTCCTCATGTTACAAAGAGGAAGAGGAGAAATGGAGACAGGCTTGAGTATGGACAAACTGGGAGTGGGTTTTGGTGGATGACAATGAAAGACAAAATACTTCAGGTTGGGAGGTAGAAATAGAACAGAAGGAAACAGACACTGAGAAGGCAGAAAGTAGAGGAGAAATAAGTTTTTTAAATGCATTCTTTCCTGAGAACATGTACATGCAGCGGAAAGTGATAGGCATGGTCTGCATTTTGACTTTCCCAAGTCCAACTTTCAGCAGAAAAGATGCACACTTCATTCCAGCACACGTTTCTCTTATTTGCTTTATCATTCATGATGCTGATCAGCTAATACTGCTAATAATAACTGTGGCAGTTAGAAAGAAGTGTCTCGCAGAACAAATCTTTCTGGGGTGAGCTTTTCTGTTAGAGTGAAGCAGATACTCCGTAGCATGTGCAGAACCACTTTCACGTTCTTTATATTCCCATGTTACTGCATATGTATTGAGGTAAAGAGCATATTTTTTGTTGGTCTAAGTTGTGATACTGATCTATTTGATGTTTGTTTAACCTGCCCACGAATAAAGAACTACAGTATTGCAATATTTGGGCAAGTAATCCATCAGTTTGCTTGTGTGAACAGCTTTACAGATCTTTCTAATATTTTCTAAATCACACTAGCTAATGCTGAATAATAAGCAACAGATTGTTCCACGTGCCCCAAAAGTGAAATGATTGGGGCTGAAAATCCAGACAATTAAATTTCCTCCTTTGTGACCAAATCAATTGTTGCCTTTTTGTTTCTTCTGGGAGAATAAAAATTTTGAAACCGCTGTCACGGGGAGAGGAAAATATACATTCTGAAAATACGTCCAAGATCTGAGTTTTCAAAATAAACTAGGAGATGTTTGTGTGCATTCCGAACGCTGTAAAAGAACTATGGACTTTCAGAGAATTCTAATCTTCTGCTGACAGATGGGATACAAATGGGTTCATTGGTCTCTCAAATTAAACAAATATATTGGAGTCTAAAAAAATTCCCCTTGCCTTTGATAACTTGAAAAGATGAACATTGTAAATAATGCAGTTAGTTATTTTTAGTGGTATGCAGCCATGTCAAAAAACATGAAACAAATGTTCTTGGTATAACTATCTGAAAAAAAAAAAAAAGCTTCTCTGTGTTATCATTTCAATTACTCAGCTAAAACTATTCAACTATTCTTTTTAATATATTAAAAAGGTGATGGTAGTAGCTCTTGGCAATAATAATGGGGCTCACCAAAAATAAAGAAGCCAGAGAGTATTGTACCACCACCACTCTCTGGAAATGGACCTAAGTCTTTGGATCAGTCAGTGAAAGGAAGCAGACAGGTCAGTGGAGATGACTTGATAATTGCCTAATTGTCCTTTCTAAGTAGAGATTATAGGTGAGACAGACTTGCCAGTCATTTTCATTTGGATCAAGAAAAGGAAACAGAAATATTACTCCAGCAAATACCATAATTAACAAAAAGATCTGTGTGCAGAAGTGGCTGGCAGGCCCTTCTAACCAGCAGATATCTAGCAAAAGAAGCAGAATAGCTGGGAAGACAAGTGGCAGTGGGAAAGAGGAAGAAGGGAAGAGAGAAAAACTAATTTCCTTTTCTTCTAGAGAACAAAGAAATCAACCATTTAGTTATTGGATCTATAATTGCCTTCATGGATAATTACTTGATATTGAAAAAAATACCAGATGATAATGTAGTGAATGGTACTGTTACTTGAGAAATTATATTGCCCAGAGAAGTGGATTTGTTCACAATATATTTTAATGCTTTTTTGCCTACTGATTCACTGCATTTTTCTTTTTAAATCTTGCAACCCAAGAGACAAAAATCTCAGTTGAAAGATTACATCAACGCACAATATACCGTCCTTAAGAATTCAGTCATATTTGCAGTCATGTGGCTTTCTTTATTTTTCAAGAAGGTGTCTGAGAAATAAACTTTCACTATTACTTATCTTCTAGTACATAAAAAAATAGTACTAAACTATTTTTTTAAAAGACCTATGCTGTCCCATACATCATTTCCTTTCTGAAAGCCCTAGAAATTCTAAATATTTTCCAAATAGTCTCAGGCATGTTCTGACCTCAGCAGAGTTGCTTCAGCAATCAGCATTATGTTTGCTATTTTGATTGAACTAAGACACCTATCAAGATTCTTGTAATGAAGGAATATAACCTTGCCAGAGGCTCAATCATTAATGTCCAGACAGACCTGAGCATTTTGTATTGCTGGTTTAAAAATCTTCATGTTTATGAATAAGGAGATGAGATAAAAATGTTCCCCAAATATTGAAAAATCATGCTCTAAATCAGATCAAATCAACAATCTAATTTTTATTCCTTATATAATCTTTTTTTATTAGTGAATTATTAGTCACAATCTCAAATTTTGCTATTCCATATGAGACACTAAATGAAATCTCAGTCACATTAGTAAGAAACAGGGATAGTTACACTGCAGTCATTTGATTGCTTTGAATTACTCAGTGTCTAGAGAACAGAAAATCAGGCAATCACTTCTTAGTAGCAGTGATTTCAACAAAAGTTGCTAAGCTATCAAAAATATTTCACAAAATGTCCCTTCATGAAATCAAGAAAATATAGAATAGAAGCAAACATATTAAATGAAGAAAATATATTCATACTGTTGAGAACACACTTGAAGCCATGTTATATTGTAAACATTCAGGTATGGATTAGATCTTATGACTCGGTCATATGGGTTAAATATAAATTAAATTCCATTCCACCTGTCAAGAAATAACATCTTCAACATTTATTGGTGTATGGTGAGAGAAACACGACATTTCAAGCTTGCAAGGAGTAAAGTAAGTTAATATGCAAGGAGGGTAAGCAAACCATCAAAATGGCTGAACAAGAAGTGTCTAAATTATAAAAAATAGCATATATTATGACTTCTAAGAATTATGCTTTTAAGTTATGCATTAATAGTAGTGACACTATATGGTGTTAAAGGGAAACAAGGTAGTTGCATTACTGAAAGTGTGAGGTTTTTATTTTTGGGTATATGGGCCTGTAATATATGGGTCTGATTTGACTGTTCATGAAAGAATGGCTACAAGATCCCAGAACGGCTGTTAGACCTAGTTCTGAAAGCCATTGTGGGCAGTCAAGAAATGCTTGAGGAAACAAAACAGTTACAAAACATCACGTTGTGTTCAGAAATAAGAAGGTGCAGGCAGGTAGAACCAGGCTCTCCATGCAGCTTTTCTGGTAGAGGGAAATACTACAGAAAAAAAAGTGCTGTATTATTTTACTCTTTCTGAAACAGGACAAAACCAGAGGGATCACTCCTGCTATGCTTTCAAGGACAAGCAGCCATGTTCTCTTTCTTGCTGAGTATCATCTGGGATTTACAAGTTGTAAAGACTGCTGCACTAAACTAGATTTTCTCCCCAGTATCCTACTCCCTACAGAGGACACTAGGGAGACAGGCACCAGCCTTACTCACTCCCAGAAACTCTCGGAACAAAGTGTGCCTAAAAAGTGCTGCACTGAAAGAGATAGTGAAGAATAATGACTGATTCATGCATCAGCTGAATACCTGCCTATGTAAAATGAATTGTGGAATACAGTATTTGTTCAACTCAGCTCTTATACTAGTGCTACTATCATGATGAATATTCCCACAAAAAAAGTTAAACACTGATAGCATTAACTTGAACAGTAGCAGTCAAGCTGTCTTAAAAGCATGCTAACAAATTAGACAGATATATTTATACATTTCAAGGTTTGACCATTTAAGAAGAAAGGATTTTTTTCAGGAAAAAAAAACCACCAAAAAAAAAACCAAAAAAAAAAAAAAAAAACAAAAACAAAAAAAAAAATCACTTTTCTTTGCAAGGTGAAGTTGATTTATACTTGATCTTTACTCTGAGGCATTTCATCCACTACCAATGGATGTTATTCAAAATTGTCAACATTCATTTTCAGGGTTCTACATTGAGCATCTCAGGAAGAATTATTTGAAGACAGAATCACATTCTCAGGAAATAATATCCTTTCAGGAAAATTACAAGCAAGCCCCTTGACAGGTTCATTATAAGCTTTTTCGTACTTTAGATTTATTAAACTCTTTTAACTCATACTGTTAAAATTATATGAGAAAAAGGAAGAAAAAAATAAATCTAGAAGAATTCTATTACTGATCTGACAAACAAGTAACTCAATTTTTAGAAATAGATCTTGATCTGGGTGTCTTGGCCTCCAGTAAAGGAGCTTCCATTTATTTCTTCACAAGAGTTAGAGTTGCTTTTTTTCTGCTAAAGAGATAAAAGGTAAAAATGTGTCATGATTTCTGTGTAATGAAAAGTGATTTAAAAAAAATGGAATTGAAGTAACAGGGCTGAGAATTCTCAGCGTGTTATTTGTCATGTCTCCAACATTACAAAGACCCATGAAAAGTGATGCCTTTGTTTTTTCCTATGATCTATTGCTGTTGGGTGGCTTATAGGATTCTTATGGTGTCTAGGTTTCTTTTGTAAAAGTCCTGGTACATTATTTAGAACACTCCAAGTTTAACGCAGGGAAATAAAAGTCAGTGTCTTCAGCTAATGCCAAAGGGCTGGTAATTTTGTAGAATAATTCATCACCCTCATCATCTTGATTGAGTGGTCTGTAACAGACTCCCACCAGGATATCAGCCTTGTTCACCTTGCCCCTGATTTTGATCCACAGGCACTCAACCTTATTTTTACTGACTTCAAGTTCTACAGAATCAAGAGACTCTCTAAAATATGGAGACATCCCTCCACCTCTCCTACCTTGCCAATCCCTTCTAAAGAGTTTAGCCACCCATGGCAGCACTCCAGTCATGTGAGTCATCTCACCACGTTTCTGTGATGGCGACTACATCATATCTTTCCTGCTGCACGATGGCTTCCAGCTCCTCTCGTTTGTTACCCGTACTGCATGCGTTGGTGTACATGCACTTCAGCCGGGCTGCTGACTTCACTTCTAACTCAGGCTTTCCACCCTTAGGCCCATCTCTGAAGAGCCTGATTTCAACCCCTTCCCTCTTTAAACCTAGTTTAAAACCCTCCTGATGAGCCCCGCCAGCTTATGGGCTAGAGTCCTTTTGCTCTCCCTAGATAAATGAAGTCGATCTGACTCTAGCAGGCTAGGTAACATGGACTTTGCTCCCTTTTGACCCTTTTGGGTCAAAAAACCCAAAATTCTTCTGGCAGCACCAATCCTTTAGCCACCTATTGATGAGTTTTCCTACTCCTCTCCTCATTCATTCCTGCTACTGCAGGAACTGAGGCGAACACCACCTGTGCTCCTGTCCCACTAACTAATCGACCCAGAGCCTTGAAGTCCTTTTCAATTAGCCTGGTACCTCTTTCATTAATGTCATCACTGCCAGACTGGACCACCAACAGTGGACAATAATCAGAGGGCTGGATTAGCTCAGGGAGCCTCCTACTAATATCCCTCCCCCGGGCCCTGGGAAGGCAGCAGACTTCCCTGTGGAATGGGTCCAGTCAGCATATAGGTTTTAGATTAATGAGGTTTTAGAAACTTCCCTTCTCTCTCAGTACCACATATAATGGTTTTTTTTATAAAACTAATTTTGATCTGAAGAACCAAATAACAGCTATTTTTACAGGAAAGAACATTTATTATATTATTGGGTTGTTTGTTTTTTGGTTTTTGGTTTTTTTTGCACATATGAAGTGAGCAGCAGAAGTTTTACTGATAGTCCATCATTTGTTTTGCCTGCCTACATATTTTTGCAGGCAGACTTTATGCACTTAATCTAAGGTATTGGAAGGGAACATGTAGTGCAGCTGGAGGAAGGAGTTTCAATGACATCTTCATAAATTACTTACAGGAAAAAATATAATTACAAATGCACAGATGGATATCTGGGATGATATATATTTGTGCACAGAGTGTTTGGTATTGATCAAGAGTAAAAAAAGCATAAATCTATTAATAAAAACTATTAATGACAAAGCTTCAGAACAAAGATGTAACCTAAAACTAGAAGAGAAATTAAACACCTGGACTTCTTAGTATCTGAGAAAAAGGAGATTTATTATCTATTTTCTGTATGATTTGCACATAGTGATAATAGGTTGGGGTTTTTTACTCACTTTTTTATGCAAGAAGGGAACTAGGTCCTTTTGTGGATGAGGGTAATATTTGAAATATAAACTCTGCAGAATACAGGAGTTGTGTATTACTATATCCCTTGTTTAAATCATTAATTTTAATAGATGGTTTTCTCATTGTTGCTTGACCTGTGGCAATCCTGAAAAATCCTTGTCAGGAATTTGTATAGAAAAAAATTTCTCACGTGGACAACAAATGACTTAAGAGCAATAGTCACCGGTAAATGAATCACACAGAATAGCACAGACTGTTTAATACAGTAAATACACAAGACAAATGGGTGGGGTATTAAAAAGTACTCCTTAAATCAATGGAGTATTTTGCAGGTATGATATTAGATGAATTTTAAGGTAGAAACTGAGGAAAGGCAGGGTTCTTTCTTTGTAATGTTTATTTTGCACTCCTGAAGATCACTAGTACCAGTGAGGAACATTTCAAGACACTTGACACATTAGTAGTGAGGGTAAATGGAATTTTACGGATTATTTTTTTACAAAAAATACAATGCATATATATTTCAAGAAATGCCACAGAAAATTTATGTGTAAATACAAGACTGCAATATTAGAAGGATTTTAGATTTTAATCCAGGTTTTACTAATAGTGTAAAAAGATACAACAATGTATTCTCATTCATATGTGACTCAAGTATTTGCATAATCTGTAGAAATAAATAATTAATTTTAACAAATTAATTTTGCTCTTTACCAAAGTCTGGTATACACATCTAATAGTCTTCAAGGTAAATATTTTAATTTTCGTTACCATAAAAATGCATGCGTACTGACTAAATATATTACTGCTTGCTGATTGGTGCTTGATTTTGTGAAGATTGCTAGATGCTTCTGTGAACTTTTGACTCTGCTGAGATCATTCAAAAAGACCAAGTCAATACTGCATCATTCATCCCCTCTTGCTGATCATAAAGACCATTAAATGTGGTAAATTGCTATGGTAGTATTTTATAATGAGACTAAAATGTTATCATCTTTAGAGAGAAGTATTGGTAGAAACATATCTTTTTTTAAAAGCTTAAGTTCACATAAGGATATCTCCAAAAATAAGTAGAAAAAAACTTCAAAAAATCTGATTCTCATAGATATGTGGTGCAGCCCAAATTATGTGCATCATCTCTTTATATCAAAGCATAGGAATCAAACAGAGGAGAAATCATACGCATGATTCTTAATGGTTTTGTTGGTAAGCCTTAGCTCTTCTGCATATTCTCAACTTTCCCATGGGATAGATAAAGATTAAAGAAAAATCAGGTAAACTCAAGAGAAAGCTTTGTTTTCTCTTTAACAATTTCTGAACTTTTATCAGATATCAGAGTATTTGCAAAATTCAAGCCTTTAGAGTTGCTGCCAAGACACCTTAAATTTACTATTTGAATAGCACAGAAGGAAGTATATAAGGAATATATAAGAAATATCTAAGGAATATAAAAGGATTATATTTCTAGTCCTTCCTGGCAAATTTTCCTAAAAAATCTGATCAATTATTAGCTGCACTATACCTACTGAAATTCTTACTAAGTGAGTTGTATTTAGAATTCAAATGCATGCTTTCTGGCACGTATTTAATTTCTGATAGGGTTCTCTTTTCTTTCTACAATGATAATCAAATTTTATTAACTATAAACACTGCATTTCATTTTGCTCATGTGTTGGATTTCTGCATATAACTGTAGGAATTTGACTTTAATCAGTTTTGTATTTAATTATTCAGCATATATGTCCTTTCAAAAAATAAAGATAAATCATGCTTTCCGTTGACGTACAACTTCTAGATCTATGCCTCTGGAAGGACTGCTCTTAGAAACAGAAAAGCAAAATTATAGTTGAATAAATGTATCTTGGCAACACTGTGTGAGTTTATAAACTTAAGTGACTATCAATTGTAAGCAGTCAATTTCTCTTGCCGTTGAGAAAAGCCACAAGAAAAAACAAATACAAACAACCCCCCCCAATATAACTGTAGTATTGACTGTCTTATTTTCAGGGTACTTGCTTATTATAGAAAGATCAAGATTTAAATCTGTGTTCTGAACCTGTGGGTCACAAATCTTAAGGGAGGGTGCACAGTTAGAGACTGGGGCTCTCCTTGTCCCTGCAAAAGAAAATACAGACCTGTTACTTTGATTGCATGCCTCAAAGAGAAAAGGGAAAAACATACAAGAATGAAAAGAAACCATGCTTATGAAGTGGTGAAAAAGGTGTCAAGAAACTCGAGTCCAGAAAGAAATCTTTTTTTATTGATAACATTTAAACAGAAAGGCTTTTTGTTTCACAAGCAGTAGGTGTGAAGATGGGTCAGGCAGCTGAAAATCCAGGTGTCACAGAGAAGGCTCCCAAGTGTTGTG
Organism: Pseudopipra pipra; assembly: GCF_036250125.1. Taxonomy (NCBI): domain Eukaryota; kingdom Metazoa; phylum Chordata; class Aves; order Passeriformes; family Pipridae; genus Pseudopipra; species Pseudopipra pipra. Next base: position 77,486,252 of record NC_087549.1, on the reverse strand, counting down.
CTGCTCAGTGGTGCTCCCCTGTCCCCATCTCAGAATGACCTTCACAGCTGCCACTCGGCCACGTTGGAGCTGTTCTCTGTAACTACAGCTGTCTGCATAGGTCAATGTTCCCCCTGCCTCAGACACACAGGGGGGTGACAAGGAGCTGAAGTAGGGTGTGGGGCTCAGCACAGGTTTGGTTCATGCACACAGCATATGTTCTCATGCATTAATTGTTTCTTTGACATACCAACTGCAGTTTCAATCAACAGGAAAAGAAAGCAACTAAGAGAGCAAGGGAACCATAAAATCTGAATGAGCTCCCAGGAAAGCAAAGCAATCCACAGGTGTAATTTTCAGCTGTTCTTTCAGTCTGGAAGGAATCTTATTGTTTTCTTAACCTACCTCGAAAGATCAAGCTTTGCAACTCTGGAGACAGGAGAACTGGTATCAGAGCATTGTAATGAGTTCACTGTCCTCCATTAACTACTTTTAAGTGATGTACTTTGGCTGTTGGTTGAAAATGCTTTTTATTAATCTGACTATTTTCATCTAAATTTCTGGAAAACTTTCATTTGTAAAACTTTGTATATGGTTTATTCCATTGTCTATGTTTTTATTTGCTTTTAAATTGCCAATGCCATTTTTAAAAGAAAATGCTATGAGAGTATAGACAGATAAGGTAAATTTCCAAAGTCAGACATTGCAGTATAGTCAGTTCCTTTTCAGTCGTATCTCCTCAGTGCTGAGGTACAGAGCTCAGAATCACTATTAAACAGAAGCATATACGTAAATGAATTTGTGTATCATAAGTTAAACAGTAAAAAATGTTATTATGTAATATAGGGAGATCATGTTTAAAGTTCAGGCTTAAACTTAAGTAAACACATTTAGACTTGCCCATGGACAAGATTTTCATATTACAACTTGAAAAAAAATGAGGATCTAAGTACCGTATGTTTCCTAAATAGAACATTTATTGCACAAATAGAATGTTCCTCAGAACAGTCATGCTGCTTACTTCTTATTAAATATACGTATTAAGGAAGATGTTTTAATCCTGTTATCTGTGAGCTTCAGAAAGTACTTCTGAGTTTTCTGGCATTATTCTTCACTTTTAAGTGCTGTGAAGAACAAACTTTGGCAAAAAACACCATGTGGCATGTGTTGTCAAACTGAGCTTTCTCAAGTAATTATTTTCTGAAAGTAACAGGTTGAATGTTATGGATTGTTCTAATGATGCTCACTCCTGTCAAAAAGTACAATAATAACTTTCAAAATTTAGCATTTCAATTAGAAGTGACTGCCAAAAATCCCCCATGATCTTGTCCAACATGCCTTGTTTTCTATATGATTTTTCTTCATTCTTATTTTTGGCTTCTCCAATGAGGAGTTCTGCCATTCAAATCTATCTAGAGAGAGTGGGTAAAATTCAAAACTCACTTCAAAATTAATAGAATGTTATTGGATCCTAGTATTATTAAAAGTCTTAAGTTTTTCAAATTTTATCTCAGAACAGTTTAGAATAAAGGTCATTCTATCATTCAAAATGTTTTGCAAATAAACTATTTCTAGTATTTTCCATCAAGTGAATGAATTGATTTTTAGGCAAATATTCTTTTGAAAAAGGGTAATAATAACCTGATATATTTTGTGGTGTGCTCCAACAAAAGCTAATATTTAGATAAAAGAGATGCTTTATCTACTCCTTGTTGCATCTGCTTTTAAAATTTCTGATGCTGTAATAATTGTGATTAACAATAATAATTATCTTTAAAATCAGGAATCTCTTTTGCTGTTATGCAGTAACTCAAAAGCATCCCTTTCATGTTCTGTCCAGGTCCCAAAAGAAAAATATTAAAACTTTAGTTAGTACTGAGTAACTGTTAATAATACAGATTTGAATACCAATTATAAAGTATTGGGGCTTTAGAATGGAGGTAGTATTGCTATCATGCTGACTATGAAACTAGGAATGTAAACAGAGAAAATGTCTACATCCTGTGCCAAGGTATAAAAATATAAACCTTAAATAATTTATACTAACTTGCATGTTAAAAACAGAATAGACGAACTGTGTCCATGTACAGTTTATCTGCAAAAAAATTTTATAGCTTTTTATAACTTTTTCTCTATATGTTAAGAGTAGTTTGAGCTAGAAAACCTAGAAGCACATGTATTAGGAAAACAGTCTAGAGGTGTTACACAGAGAAGAACAGTCTGAAATGTATTGCATTACCCCTTCTTTACTCTTTCATGACTTGCGTTTTGTTCACTATTTTAGAGGTTCCTAATGTGTTAACACTGACTACAGGAAGATCATTAGTTTTACAGAATGACAAAAATGCTGTCTTTATGTAATATTCTATCTGATTAAAAAAGAGATTTCCAAAGTAGGTGGGAAGCTGACACAAGATTGAAAGTTACTTGGAGAAGGAAGATACTGCTTTACTTTCAAATTATTCACCCAAATATACGCTTTCATTTCATACATTAGAAACTAATGCGCTTCTTTAAAGAAGGGGAAAAATGTTGTTGGACCCACCAGGAAATATGTGAACTGTTGTCAAAACATTGTTTTGATGTAAGAGTAATGTGAAAAATCCTTCACTCAACATAGGTGGAAAAAAAAGACATAGAAAACAATAAACTATCTTTTGTATACTTCTTAATTTTCAATTACCTGACAGGTAATCCTTGATGCCTCTTTGTCATGAAGAACCATAGCTAGATAAGAAAGACCATAAATTTTTAACAGTTGTGACAGACATATTGGCCCTATTCAAATCCATCTTCAACAGTTTTATGAAGTTATATCTATAATGACGGCCACTGTATAATTTTAGAGAAGATATCAGATTAAAATGGAGATGATACTTTTAAGATAAGATCTCTCTTTTATTAATAAAACATATTTTTGATATAGTAGTGTACAGATTTTTTTAAAGATAAAAATAATCATATACAGAGATAGCTCTTGTAATTATAGAATTTGGTGCCCAGAGGTATTAAGTGGAGATTTTGGATTTCTTTTGTAACTCAGATTACTGATATTATCAGGAATGACTGTTGTGGATTTAGAAGTTATAGAAGAATAAATATTGTTTTAAGAGTTACAGGAAATATCTTGTAATGGATCAGAGTACAGAAGAACAAAGTTCTGTTTAAAGCATTAATTTCTTTCAAATAGATTTCTTCTCAACAGAAATGTGAATCTTGACTCTAAAAAATGCAAGGTTGCTCTATATCACAGTTTTACAAAGCAGATATTAATGAATCCACTTGATGGCATACTCGAGGTCCGATGAAAAATATGCCAAATGTGTAAGACAATATGTGATAGCTGTGTACTCTCTGTATGCAGCTAGTGTACTAATAAAAATATGAAATTTCATTTCTGTAAAGGGTATTCTCGAACAAATTTTAAATCAATAATATAAATGACAAAAATTTCCTGTAAATTAGTAACATTAATTCACAGATGAAACAATTGCCTATTTCAGTACCATGGCATTGTTGGTTTGGTGTGTCAGAATATGTTTTATCTAATAAGTAAGAAATCTGAATTGCTTAAGTGAATGTATTTGAATTCTGAAATTCACTATCTTGCTTTAACTGTTGAATATTATAGGAAAAAAAAGAATTTGGCAAACTCAGATAAAATCCTATTAAAATGCAAATGCCATGAATTTCTAGATAATGAAGTATGCATTAAGCTTGGAACACTAATGATCATAATAATAAAAAGTATATGGCATATTTTATGCACCTTTACCACTTCTTCTGTTAACTTAGATGAATGTATTCAGATAGTTACACAGGTTTTATATTCCTTTTGCCGCAAAAATAATTAAGAGGTTTGAATCCCCATTGTCTCATCTACATATTTGTTTTATTTTTCTGCTTATATATACAAAATATTGTAGTCCAACAAGTAAGATTTTCAGATGTGAGTAGCCAATTTTGGAGATTTTTGGGAATTCTAAAAAAAGCTTTTTTTTACAAAGTCGAATGCAAATTACTCCATTTGCACTAGACACATAAATTGACTCTATTTTGACTCATGTTTCAAATGATCACTGCTGTTACTTTCTTTCCAAAAAAAAAGAAGCAGGTGACTTTCAAGGCACTACAAAGACATAATTTTATGTCAGCTTTTCTGAATTTTGTAATTTCTATGTTCTTTCAACTGCTTTTGTTCCCTAATTAATCTGAACTCTTCTGTCCCTAACCACTTCCTCAATAATGAGCTTGTTCTTTATGAAAGAGACTTTTTCTTTTACTTCAGTCCACTAGTAAAGTGTTAACCAAGGCAAAAATTTTCTTTTTAGAGCTGGTGAAAATTTTTTGACATGGAAGTATAAAGTTACTCTTGATGATGTATATTTAGAAACCTGAAAAATTATCTTCATACAGCATTTTTAACTGATGTCACATGGACCACATTAAAAAATAAATAAAATCATCATGACCTTAATAGACTTAACTAAGAAACATCTATTAATTACGAAATTAAAACCTTGCATTGTAGTTACCTGCAAGGACATTTTGTTAAATGAAAACTTGAAGGTCCAGTCATTGGGATCTGTCCCACGAGCAGGATCAGGTCAGAAACATCCTGTTGTGGGATCATCTTGAAAGGAGGACCTGCCAAGCAGAACAAAGGTAGGAGAGCAGCATGAGAATTTAGTTTAAAAAATTCCTTTTTTAGCAAGCATCTTGGGAGCTAGCACTAGTTTGAGCTGCCAATTCTTCTGAATTTTTTTAATCACTTTAGGTAGAGTCCCATATATCTCTAGGCAGTCATATTTTAAAAATTAAAATAACCTTGAAGCTTTTAGATTGGCTACATCATACTGATTTCCACAAGTCACTAAAACTACTTCAAAATATTTTGTGACTACTTTCTTCTTTTATTGGACATAATTCATAACTGTAACAAATTAGAGCAATCATCTCTTTGGGGTGATTCATAGATACAACAGATTGCTATCATCAATAACAGATAGAATCATAGAATGGTTTGTATTAGAAGGGACCTTAAAGATCATCTAGTTCCAACCCTCCTTCTATGGGTAGGGACACCTTCCAACAGACCAAGTAGCTCAAAGGCCCATCCAACCTGGCCTTGAACACTTCTAGAGACAGAGCACAACATCTCTGGGCAACCTGTTCCAGGACCTCAGCACCCTCACAGTAACGAATTTCTTCCTAATGTCTAATCTAAATAGAAAAATGGAACTGGAGACATTAACTTGTTGAGCAGGTAGAAATGGTATTTTGTTATTAAATGGAAGAAGTGCTTGGCTTAAATTACACTTTGAAAATAATGTGATGTGATTTAGTTAACTTGATGCTTAGGATCCAAAGAGAGTAATTATGAAGTAAAAAATTCCAAATAATTGCAGAATTTTAAAGATATTTTACATGACCAGTTGGTAAGTACAACCTTAAAAATATTAAAATAAATATTAAGACAAAAAATATGGATATAAACACCTGCTGACGAGCGCTGTCTTTGCAGACAATTAAACCCATATGTCAAACAGCATCAGTTTTTCTAACAACCTGCTTCCTTATCTAGGTCATCCGGTGCTGTAACTTAGAGCACAGTGATGTAAAATAGTCTTCTACATTTGTTAAATTGATTTTTTTTTACTTAATTAGTGGTTTGTTGTGTCAAATAGTCTAGCTCTTGCTAACTGAAAATAATTTTGCTTGTCTTTTCATTAAATGCTTGTCCTATTTGGGTTTTATGTTCATAAGTTCTGTATAAAAGATATTTAGTCTAAAAAGCAGATCTATATCATTACATTTAAAATTCTACTGTTTTATGTAAAAGAATATTAGAGACTAAAAATTAAATAATTGATTCCTGGCAAGTGGAAACTATTTCTTTATTTTAAATTATTTATTTGTTTTATATCAAATAAACAAAAAGAAAATAAAATCAATGAATCAAATTTACTTTGCAATGTTAAGCAGCAACCTTTGATTACATCTCTTTTTTCCAATATAAATTTCAGCACAGTAGACTAAAAAAAAAAAGGAATCCAAACATAAAACTTTAAAAGGGGGAGAGTACTGTCTTTTTATGTTACTCCAGTATCATCCCCGAAGCAAAAGCCATTGATGCGGCTATATATTTGTGACTTTACATTTTAAAAACAAGATTCTCCAGGTGAAGTATGGAAATTACAAGGAAAGAATGAAACTTGTGAGAAAACTTGTTAATGACTACGCAAACAGAAAGTACTTGTCAACTTGGGTATTACTATGTCCTATTGCAAAAGTCCAGGAAAGCCTGCACAGAGGTTAGGTCTGAAACAATATAATCATCCAGCACCTACTGTGAGCATCTGGCCTTTTCTAGATAGGGGGCATGACTGGAGATTCTCAGAAATTTTTCTCAATTGCTTATAAATAGGAAAAGTTTCCATCCCATAATAGGCTACATTGTTATGTGCTGTGAGTATGTACTGAGCTACTGGGGAGACTGAAGGAGATTTTGAAAGTTAACTGGAAAGATAAATTGAATTTGGGACAAAAATGGGTTGAGAAATTCAGAGAGAAACATTGAACTTTGTCTTACTGAGAAAACTGGGGCAGCGACTCTCAGTGAGTCATTTGCTCCATCTGTCAGGTTGTTCCTACCTGCAACTTACATGTCTAATTTAAAAGCAACCTCTCTTATTTAATTGTGCTGATTTCTTCTAGAAACAGGAGAATCAGAAACCATTTAGCCAAGGAGTGGAAAGGGCAGATGTTTATGATGCCAACAGGGATAGGAAAATATTAATTAGAAAATACTAATCAAGACTAAATCTAGTAAGAAGTATTTAATCCTCTGACTATCATTATCACAGCTTTCTCTATTCATCTTTACACCAGATGTACCAAAGGCTTAAATGTGAAGAGGGAAATACAGAACTCCTAGGAGAATGAGGTGAAAGAGACAGGCATTCACTTCATAACCTTTCAGATCAGTAATCCCCTAAACCACATAACAGATATGAACTGACTGATTTTCTTCAAAATATTCTCAATTTATAGGATGTTAGGATTAAAGCCGGTAAAATAATTCCTTTGATTTGTTTTGTGATTTCTTTCAAATGGGCTTTTGTTATTTTTTACTTTCAGAGTTTACGAATTAGTTAAATAGTCTGCGAATCTTTTGATCAAACATTATCTGTGTGGCAAAATTCAAATACAGTTTTCAAATGTGCTTTTTTTGGCCTCTATTATTAATTTAATTTTCAGTAGTCCATTTTAATTGTATGATAGCTTATATGATATCCACAGTAGCCAGACAAATATGGAGTACTTCTGTGAATCTTAAGCACTGTCCTGCTCTTCTTACTATCACATTCAGATATTAAAAGCATAAAGGAAAACAGAAGGTAATTTCGGACTGCCTCAGGGAAAAATCAATTTGACAATTTCTGATGGTAGCAAGTCAAGATGTTGACACTAGAGTCTGCCTTGAATGAACAGAGAACAGTGGTTGAGCTTGTGGAAGCTGGTGATTTTTTTGGTTGTGTTTTATCTTGTCCTCTGAACTTTTCTCTCTGGTATGGAACACTTCCTCCTGGTGTTCAATTGAAAAAAGACCATTCCAGAATAGATACTATAAAGGAACAGAGGTCTCTTGGGGAAGGTGAGCTGAAATTTATTCAGCATTAGAAAGCAAATGTAATTTTCATCTCTGAATTCATATATATACATATGAATACTATATATAAAAATATATATGGATGCCTATAAAATTTATGTGTCTGAATGTGGACTTATAATCTTGTCTACTTCTACTTCTCTCAGAATCACTGAAACCACACAATGTCCTTCTTAACCAATGGAGTTATAGATAATGAGCAATTCTATCCTTTCAATTATTCTTATGAAGAAGAAAGGTTATAGAAATCTTTGGATTCAAATGCTTCAGACTCTTTGGAGAGAAATTACAGGTCTATAAATAGGACTTTTCAGAAATTAAGCAGTCAATATGAGCTTCATAGTCCCAATTATCATGTTTTCTTGTGCGCATATAATTTGTCTGTGTATAAAATATACCAAAAGCGTACTTCTAACGCAAGATATATAAAATTTACTTTCACTGCTTTTGAAGTATTTTTGTCTTTTAGATGTCCAAATACATAAGTATTTTTGTCTTTTAGATGTCCAAATACATTGAATCACTTCAGTTTTATCTGATATAGCATTACTATCATTTGATTTTTCAAGATTCATGACAGAAAGAATGTTCACAAAAGTAAGTCCCTCACAAGAAGTATGAAGAAATGCAGAAGCTCCATTCTAGCCCAGTGATAATCATTGTGCTTACTGAATGAGATTCATTTCTTGCTTTCATGACATTAAAACTTTGTTAAATCTAACCCTATGCATGAACATCCAGGACTAGAAAATAATTTTGATTTAATTTTCTTCCTGTTTTCTTGAATAAGTTCAAGGAAAAATGGCTTTTTCAAAGTCATGTAGAGTCTTGATCAAATTATTTTGGTGGGGTAAGTGAGTGAGTCAAAGCAAAAATTGAGATTGCTGATAAAATTCTCAGTTGACAGCTGATGATCTCTATTGTGTTTTTTTTTCTCCAGATGTTTTTTGTCATTTGTGGGTTTTTTTTCTCTTTCTATTCTGTGAATTAACTATATTTTGACTGACTCATAAATGAGTGAAAAGTACATTTTGATGTAAAGGTAAGGAGTGAAAATTGATGTGAAATATGATATTTAAAGCATTTAGTATCTTTTAATATCAAATTCATTTATTCTGTTGTAAGTAGAGAGGAACTGAAGCATTGACATTTCAATTTGTATGACATTTGGATTTCTGATTTTAGCTCTGTCACAGAACTAAAAGCACAAAAAGGATTTGTATTGAGAAATTTGAATTTAACCTTCTCCTAAAATTTTGATTATTTAGATTTACTGTCCTGGATTTGCGCTTTTTCTAGTTCTGAATGATATCATGTATTAATAACTACCATGTCAATAAATCTGATAAGCAGATGTCATCACATCTTAGTCACTCTGGAATGAAAAAGTAAAAAAAAAGAAGATACACTTATAATCTTAATTTAATTGCACTTGGTGTAATTTGCCTGGGTTTAACACTTGCCATAGTTTTCTTTCTTGTAGATATGGGGTCTATTTCTGAAAAAAAATTACAGTAAATAGTCCTGGCCTATGAGGCCTGCTATGCTAATATTTGAAACTAAGATTTAGCTTTTATTGGGTGGATATGCGTGGTACTGAAATTAGATTTTCTACTTGAAAACAGAAATTAATTACAATGCTGTGACTAATTTACAACCACATATATTTCTATATGCAAACCTCAATGTTATATCAGAATTCCTGTAAAACAGCAGCCTTTATCTGGCTATGTGAAAGTACAAAGAACTATGAAGTTAAAAGTCATCCAAAAGATCTTCTTCTATGTATTAGTATTTTAAACTGGAACTGAAGTTAGCATATCCTGCTTAATGTGCATATTGAATAAAGTGGGATTGCAGTATCATTTCTTGTAAGTCAATTAGAAAGACCTTTCCTTCAGCAGTTAAGGAGTCTGAGTATTCATCCACGTGTTGAGGGAATTCTAAGTTGTGAGTTTTCAAGGCCTTTTACCAAAAGAGGTTTGCTGTGGATGTCCGGTAACATGGTTGTGTCGCAGGCACAGGGCATCATATTAATCATTTTGCAGGTCAACAGCTTGTGCCTAATGCTGTCAGGTCATGCTGGATTCACAGGCCATGCCCTGGAAGCAGTCATTTTGTACAACACTCATCCTGGCAGTGGCCTAGTTGCTGGTTGTAAACAAACTCTGAACAAGTATCTTAAGTCCTTTATTGAGCCCCTCTTAGAGAGCTTCCTCTACTCAAAGACTTCCAAGCATCCATACTTGGATGTAGGTCAGCACTGTACCTGTGGGACTACTGAATTTTCAAATGTGACTTTTAGTGTATGCAAGATGTGTACATAAATTAAGGTTACTGCTTAGGTGAAAGTCATGACCCTAAGGGCTCTGCCAGCTGTGACTGTCCCTGCCCAGCCCAAGGGGTTTCCCCCACCCTGTCCATTTATAGAATCACAGAATATGCTGAGTTGGAAAGGACACACAAAGATCACAGAGTACAACCCTTAACCCTGCATCCCTGGGACCCAAGTCAGACCCCCGAGCCCATCAGCGCAGTGACTCCACAGCACGGCTGGTCTCCAGCTCCCCACAGCCTTGCCCTGCCCAGCCATGGGCCCTGCCAAGCTGGGCTCACCCATGGCCACACATCCTCAGGCAGGTGCTTGATTCCCAGGATTGGAGCTTCCCTGGTGTCTCCTGGTTGCCCTGTTCCTGGCCAGGGGTGGGACAGATCCTGCCTGCCAGGCCCTGCCATCACGAGCCCTGGGAGCCTCTGGTGCTGGTGCCTTGAGCAAAAAGGGGGCACATTCTTGAGAGCTTTTTCTGACTATGATCTTTATCTATTCCTTATTTGGAAATAGAACAAAATGTCTTACCTCAAAGAGAAAGCATTATTCATCATGAGGATAATAAAACCGTACACCTTTTAATGTGTGAAACTCTTAGACTGAGAAGCTCATACAATGGGCAAGGCAAACACTTCAGCATGACATGCCTTAGCAAATATTTGTAAAGATGGGCTGAATTCACACCACATACAGTTGCAAATTCAAACTGATATATGAAGTGACTGAACAGCTGATCTGGTTTCAGATGGTGCCTTTTTTCTGATTACAAGATCTTTGGTGTTTCTTCTGGTTCATGTTCATTCCAAAACAAAGACATTTTGAACACAATACACTGCTGGGAGGGGTCGATTTGCTGGCTTACTTGTTTTTAGGGATAGCAAAGTAAATATGGATTTGTTGTTTCTATGACTTTTTTTTTCTTTTTTCTTTCCACTGTGGAGCAAACACCCCCGACAGTTACTTAATTTTAGATGTTTAAGAAGGAGGAATGTAGAAAACAGGTTATAGGATTTTCTTTATTTTATTTAATAGTATTTTTCTCTAAAAATTTTCCATTAACAAGTAGCTTCCTAGATATTCCTTGTTTTTCCACCATTGTCATTGCACATGATATAGGTGTTCTATGAACATGACATCTACCAATTGACTTATTACTGTATTCCTTATAGAGCTGTTCATACAATCATTGGTGCTCATGAATGTGTGTGTGTGGGGGGGTTTAGAATACTTAAGGATCATGTGATGATGGCTTGCATTCATTCAGTTTGCAGCCATTGCTGTATGGGGTCCTGGTCCTGTGAAGCAAGTCTCTGTTAGAAACAACAGGTGTATTTTTTCTCCATGGTGTTTAACTCCATAGGTATAAGAGTACCTTGGACTTGATGACTAGTGGAAGAATGAGAACGTTTGCAATCTGGACACCGTTGACTAACTGATCCAGCTGCAGCAGTTGAGAAGCAGGAACTGTGAAAAGTTTGTCAGTGATGAACATTTTCACAAGGAAGAAACAAATCATTCCACATTGCAAGGCTATTCGAATGTTCTTTTTGCCAGTAAGTCTGACAGTGAAGTTGGTGCCCATGAAGATTTGCAGTTCTTTGTTTTCTCAAGGCTAGAAGAACACATCAGATTTATCACTTAAAGTGTTTTCTTAGAAAAAAAAATCTGTACACAGGTTTTTATATAATAGCTGTCATAGCTGTCTCTAAAAGCATAGAGGAAAAAATAAAAGTTTTCCAGAATTCAAAGTTCTTGCTCATGTTTTTACTTATATACTCGTACATAAGTAAACAAGTGTAATATAAAAGGGACAACAAGTTCCCTGTACTTGTTGTACAAGGAAAAATAATTATGAGTTTAATGTCCATCGGTTATGAAACAAATAATCAGTTCTGTGTATTTTAATACATATGTGGAAGTAGACAGGAATGGAGAGAGGAGGTTGTTCTAAGGAAATCACTATGATGTCAGTTCTGTTCTGCTTTTTCCGTAAACTTTCTGCATTATATTTATAGCTACCTGAGGTATGATTTTCAAAGCATTGTCTACTTGTCTCTGGGGTTTTGTGAGGATAAATGCATTAGTGTCTGAGTCATCAAGATGCTCTGATGGTAAGGCACAAAATAATTGTGAAGATAAAATTAATATACTCTTTCTATATTCTTGTACACAGAGTTTGCCTTTGTTTCCTACTGAATTAATCTGGTATTAATTCAGTGCTATCTTCACTTCTGTACATTGATCTGTGGCTTTTCTCTTCCTCTTCACAATCTCCTTGTAGGAGCCCACAAGAGTCAGAGTCAGAGTCTCTGTCAAGTGATTACACATGTACAGTGTGCATGCAACCAGCCAAGAGAAGAGCAAACTGTGAGATGTAGGTGCATTTTGAGGGAAAATCACTATAAAAGTCAGTGTTTTCAAAATTTTTTTCAAAAATTTTTCAAAAATTTAGTCTGAGAAAACACCAACAACATCCTTTCTTTTCTTTATTGTAAGTTATTGTTCTTAGTGGCACATGAAAATGTTTTTGATTTAAGGAGATTGCTTATGGATTAAGGGGGATTGTTGCTCTCCATATACGACAGCTGTAAAGAACTAACAGAGCCTGATGACCCTTTTCCAGATAGAAGTGCAGGTCACCATCTAACAATGAATTTAAAGGAAAAAAAGTGACAATACTTTTGTTGGCCCATATTTATGTAATTATTCAATAAAATTGAAAGACAAAGCGCCTTGGAATGCATCAGGGAAATGCCTGAATAGCCAGCATGACTGAGAATGGAAAAATGCTAGACATGAAAAACCTGTCAAGTGCAATTTGAAAGGAACTTGGACTTGGTAGCAAAGATAGAGTTTCCTTTTCCTAGGTTCTAGAATTTTAGATATTCTCTTCTTGGAAAGGGGGATTATATCAGGTATGCCAGATTCTTTCATTTTCTCTGCAGAAAAGTAATCCATGGGGCTCTGAATTTTGGGTAACTGCTTGCTTTATAAAGAAGAGATAGCTACCTCTGAAGACCACTGATTTACTTCACCTGCTCTGACTTCAAATATTTGCTTTAAATTTTATCATGCTGCTCCTGTATATTTCTTTTGGTGATTAACATAGTGTTAATTGCTTAAAAAAGTTTTAAATAATTTCATTTCTATTCACAGTGCAGAATAATGCCAACTTAACTGCTTTTCTCTGACAACTCTACACTCTGTAACACAACCAGTTCTGTGGGTTTAGACCTATTCTTCTAAACCAGTCACCCTAGTACCTAAGAGTTTGTTTTAGAAAGAGCAGAATTAACTATTAACTACTCAATTCCTATACAAACAAGTGTTGAGGAATACATATAGTGCAGGTATGCAACTGCAGTGAGAGCTGCAGTTGAGCTCTGGGTGGCAAAAACCCTGGGCAAGAGGCTGACCCTTTGCATAACAAAGGGACCGGGAACCTGTGACCCAGTCAGGGGACCGGACACTGAGGGACATGGCAGGAGCTGAGACCCCCAGACTTTCTCGTGCTTAGACTAAGAGTACAAAAGCCCAGGGATTCCTTTGTTCTGGGTCCCTCCTTGGAGGAACCAGCTCGATCTGTTTTCTTGTTACTACATCATGATTAAATTATTTGAAGGATCTGGACATCTGAGACTCTGCTATGGGAAAACTGGGGTCCAGCTGGTGAGGAAACCTGGTTTGAGAGTGTGGGCATGTAGCTGCGAAGGAGTCTCAATCCCAGCTCAGGTAGTGCGAGTGTGACTGCTGGAGAGGCTCCTGGATGGTCAAACAGGGAAGTTTCCTTAATATAAAAATTAAGAGGAAGAATTACTAATATCATAATTTTTCTTGGCCAGGAAAATTCTATCTGCTTTATTGGCAGTGGTTTGGTTTCTTCAGAGTATAGATAAGCTTTTGTGGGCTGAGCCGATGCTGACTCGGGATTTTGAAAAACAGATGAGAAAAATAATGTAATATTCTCAGAAATTTGAAGATCCACTCCTTAATGAAAATACAACAGATTAGTCTATGTCAATATTGATACCACTGTTACACATTATTCCAGTTCTGTTGCAAATTTACAAAACATATCCCATTTCCAAATATGCACACTACTTATCTGATGAAATGAATGAAGTCTGATGAAATGAATGGAGTACGGCCTTCTCACAGAAAGTTTATGTAGACATTTACCCTGGGAGCTCTTAGAATAAAACATAACCTAAATATGAATAAGGACAAATGTTCAGAACTCGGAACAGATAAAACCAGTAGTAACTGCTCATCTAAATCTTTTTAAACATCTTTGAAATGTTACCTTTTAGCTCTTATGTCCGACTGCTCAAGAAGATGCCAAGAATTTAGTGACAAGTTTCTGAGACCTCTGTCCAGTTTCCTTAAAAAGAAAAAGGAAATTATGTTGGACTACTACTAAATTGTACTGGAAAATAATGATGAATTTTATAATATCAGTAGAGGAGAACCCCCCCTCTAGAAATTAATATAACAGTAGTTCTTTGATTCAGTGTCAGGGTGCTGCAAGGGCTGGTAGCATCAAGGTATCCCCTGAGAGCAGAACAGAGGCCTTGCCAGGCAGGGCCTGTTGTATCGTCCCTAGCAGGGTCATTCATTCAACTATAGAACTGATGATTTGAAACTGCTAATATTTGCATAATTTTAAAATACTTTTGTGACAAACTTTGAACTAACAATCAAACTCTTTGAAGAAGACCTTTGTTATACTGAAATCTGAACCTAAGTACTCTGAGGAGGATTTTCTAGTCACATAAAAAACAATCTTCCTTGGGGTTAAAATAAAAGTACTAAGTGTGTTGTCAACGTATATTAATTACTGCTAAAAACAACAACAACAACAACAAAAAACACCTCTTTCTTTTTTTGCCTTGCATATTTGCAGGAAATAAGAAAATCTTTTCCTATTGCAGATGTAATTTCTCATAAGCACTGATGTACATATGAGATGATGACAACTGGAAGCACTAGCAATTGATCAATCCTATCTGTGTCAACAGAAGG
Organism: Pseudopipra pipra; assembly: GCF_036250125.1. Taxonomy (NCBI): domain Eukaryota; kingdom Metazoa; phylum Chordata; class Aves; order Passeriformes; family Pipridae; genus Pseudopipra; species Pseudopipra pipra. Next base: position 77,471,250 of record NC_087549.1, on the reverse strand, counting down.
CAAGTTGGAATTAAGCTATTAATGTTGGAGAAAGTAATATCAAAACTATTATTTTTCAATTTTTTTTTCTAAAGGTCATATAGTTCGCTCCAATGACACATGGCTGGAGCTTCAGCTAAATTGTGTTGCATATTTTTTTCCAATTGATTTATAGTATTTGAAAGTATTACATCATACCTTAATATCAATCAAGTCCTAATTTTTATAAACTTAGTAGTTGTAGAAAACCAAATAGAGTGCTGACAAAGCATATGATATTGAACTTGAATGCATTTGATAAATAATATTCAACAATATGAAATATTAATCATATATTTTCCTGGAGCTGTTAGCAAGACAAGCAATTTTAAACCTGACTTTCCCATGTACTAAAGGCAGACAGAAAAATTTTGCCCTGATGTCCTTATTTTAACCTTAGTTCTCTACCCAGTTCATATACTCCTTTTCAGTTCTGTTTTCTCTATTCCACTTGGAACCATGCACAAAAACACAGTAGTATCATACAGTGGAGGAAAAAGATCTTTTGGTATTCATAGCAAACTCAGAAATACCAACAGAGTAGAATGACATTTATTTCTAAAAACACACTAAGTAGTTGCAGTCAGTAAATCATCTGAAAGGTATAAGCAAAATTGTCAGCTTGTTTACAGGTGGCTAAGCAGGCTGATATGACAGCAAGGTACATAAACTTGTGCCTATGAAGTCACTGGAAATACTTATTGAAGTAGCTCTTATACATATGCAGTGCAGAATAAAAATCAGCCTGTTTAAATAGCTGCCCCTCATATATACTTTCTTCTCTTCTTTGTGGCATGGACCAAGGAAAACCTGTAATAGTTCCTGAATGAATACAGTTTTTAGCCTGGTACATTATCATTAATGGATCCTTATTTGAATCTTATAATCTACAAGAAAACAGTGATGATGCAGAGGCTGCTTCATGAGCCATTCAGACTTCCTGTTATGAAAAGCTGTGAGGGGTGAGAGGCAACGACCTGGGTTAAGAACCCTTGCAGTCATACAGTTTTCTGATAGCACTGTAGGTGCAGCAGAACTTGTAGCTTTAATGCTCAGTTAGTCAGTCATTCCTTCACACACGTGGGCACTGTAGTCTGGAGAGTTAGACTTTCAGAACATCTTTGTGCAGTTGAGATGGAAGAAGGAGATGGAGGTCCTTTGTAAACAGTAATCATCCACACGTTACAACAGGAGTGGCAATTAATGCGTTGTCTGCTCAGCATCATTGTGCAAACTGTCTCTTTACAGTGAGAATGCTCAGAACCTGTAGCCAGTAATGTACTCTTTTTTTACAAAATATTGCAGAAAAGTACTTTTATTTTATGAAACAATTTTTGGAGTTTAGTATGAAATTCAGATTATAAATCCTAGTATGTTTCTATCAACATTCTAAGAAACAAACATTTTGCTTTTCAAGCTTTCACCTTGCTAGTGTTTCTAGATGCTTCTTACTGCCTAAAATTTCAGTTGCTATAACAATGCTATCAAGATTTTATTAGTCTTTCAACAAAAATATGTCTCTGATAATGTATCATGTTACAAAGTCCTGAAATGTCTTTCTTTGAAATAATTCCAATATTGTCCTGGTGCACAAGAATGGGTCTTTATATTAAAATTCTTCCAGATTTGCCCTTTCAAAGTATATTCTTGTTCTCCTTCTTTGCTTCCCATCTTTCACAGAGACATCTTCCTTTCTTTGGTAAAGGTCTATAGCACAATCACCTGTAAGGGTACAACATTCTGTCTTTAGTACACCTTCCTTGTCATTGTGATAGTAGTTCATTGTAGCCAATTGCGTAAAAAAAAAAAAAAAGTACTAAAAGATGATTAAAGAGGACTGTAGTTCTACTTATAGCATTTCCTAACTTGAGCATCCATTCTTGATAACCTCACACTTAAAACAAATAGCCTTATTTGGAAAAATTTTCTTCTCTCAGAGCCAAGTTCTTTTCACTAAAACCTCAGCAGGAAAATTGAATGTTATGATTTGTAAGTCCTGCCTTGATACCTTAAAGGAATTTGCAAGCAGATATGCTCCCACTTTTCTTCTCTGTATTGAGGTTTTCTTGAAATCACACAGAAGCAGCAGCATCTTTTCCTTTGATAGGAAAAAGAGTTTATTATGGTAGTCATGACATACAGTGTTTTGTGGATTCTGAGATGATAAACTACAACCATAAGATATTCTAGGAGTATTTTCAATTAAAAAGAGATGACTTTGCACTGGGAAAGCTAAACTTTTATCAGAAGGTGGATATTTCATGAGAATCTTGTTTAGTTGAAAACTCAGGTTCCCATTAAAAATATATAACATTGAAAATAAGCTTGCTACATTTTTTCTGTCTGTTTTATTCTCCATTGCTTTTCACCTTATTGCTCCTTTTCTAAGACATACTCCTTATTAGATTGCACTATCTGATGTCTCTCTTTCAATTCTTTGTTTTTCTGTGTTTTCTTTGCTGGATTCTTACAGTAAATGTTATATTTAAAAGCCAGGATGGAGGCAATGAAACAACAGGAAATCTTATGCCCTTTTCACTTACAATTTTTCTGAAATTTCCACTTAATTGATCAAATATCCAGTTAGAGTATCTGATGATATAACATTGTTCCAAGTGCTCTCAGTTCAGTCTGCTGAACTTTCACAAAAGCTCTCCAAGACCTCTACTGAATTCCATTCATTAACCACAGGTATAATATGTGCAGTGCTTCTTTCTTCCCATCCTCCTTCACTTAAGATGTAGAAATTAAGTATATTCTCTTCAGCTTCTGCTAAGAATACAACCAACCTGTTGGATGTCTGTTCCACTCTGTGCCTCTTACATAACTCACAATTAACATTTCTATTTCAAAAAAAAAGTAAATAATGACAGTATGTTTCTTTCTCCATTTCCATCCCTGCAATGAGAGAGTTTTAGATGTGTTCCGGGTACTTAGTTTCTTTCTGGCCTGAAATATTCAATTTTATAGCTATTGTGTATCATTAATATGAATTAAAGTAACTGAAGTAGCATCTTGGTAAACCTGACCATCATTTTGGCATGTATGTCTTATTATGCATGCAGAACATATAAAGGATCTATGGTTTGAACTTTTAGTATTTTAATGTATTGCCATTAATTTTTTGAAATGTAGAGATAATTTATTACATGTCATGTAAAGACCAGAGCAACTCTGATGACTTTTTTCATGCATGCTTGTCTTTAAAGTCAAGCAGCAAAACTGTACTTTGAAAAGAAAGATTTCCATGGCAACAAACGGGAAAGAAGACATTTCAAAATCACGTGTCTTTTTAGCCAAGAGTATTCCTTAGATGCTTTTATTTTATTTGTTTACATGACAAGAAAACAAACCAAGAAAAATCGAAGATATTTTTTGACCGATTTTTCTACATTTATAGATAACAATGAATGTCAATTCTCTGTCAATAGCATTTCCCAAATCAACAAGGTTACATAAATAAATGAGGAAAAATAAGGTTTCCCAAGACCACTCTTAACAAAGCCTTTATTTCTTGAAGGTGGCTGCTTATCCTTACTAATAGTCTAATCAAGTGAAGCATGTGGAGTAGTGAGCCTGAAGAATTCCAACATATTCCTGATTTACTTCTGAAAAAATATTTGTAGGAGAGTTCAATTTCAGGATATTTTTCACCTCTGGTAGTTGTTGTTTTCTGTTTAAATAGGAGGATTTTGCAGGCATGCATAGCAATTAGAATAGGGACTGCTATCCTTGATGATCTATCAAACAGTGTAACTATCAAGCATAACTTTTAAGACACTGCATATGTAGATACAGGGTCAAATGGCTGCAGTGTTAGACTGCAAGTGCCTAATGAAGTGATGTCACAAACCCCGATGGTAGAAATAAGGGTTCTATATTGTGTAGGCATATAGTCAATCATCTTAACAAATAAATGAAAAATGCAAAATATTACAAATTTTGTTTGTAATGATTCTTCACAGCAAATCACATTTTTAATTTATATGTTGGTAGAATTGTACTTTTTTTATACCTAGGACACTCTGTATTCTTGAATTATGCTCTCAGTGTTTTCTACCCTGTGTTTCAGTCCTTGAATTCCTGTGGAGATAGACATGCAGATGTACATACAAGTAGTGTATGAAAGCACAAAGTTTCTTACTTCAATTGACGGGACTCTTTCTAGTGGACACATGTAGAACTTTGGTGGTGTTTGGAGACAGATATCAATATCATATTCAAAAAGATTTGATCTATTTAAATATTCAGCCTATGGAACAGGTATGGTCTCCAAATTTCAATTTCTGTACATTGGTATTGCACTGTACTTTGGGTACACTGGCTCAAAATCCAGACCATAATTTCCTTATTGAATCATTTTAATGCAACACACTACTTGTGAAAGCAAGGGATAGGGTGAAGGAGGGCAATCTACCAAATATATTTCACTCTTTCTGCGTCCTTCTCTAATATACTTCTGTGTATATGCTGAGTCAAGCACACACTTTTTTCGTCTCTTATCTCAGTGAAGATAAGGTGTACATCATTTAAGGAAAAAAAAAAGGAAAAACCATCCTGCTGAAATGCTGAACTTACTTTTACTTTAAGTAGAAAAAACTACTTCCCTGGTTACCACAAACATAGAAAAGGTTTTTTTAAACTAGAGTAAGTTTTGTAGTACAGGCACTAGCTGCTCCTTCTTGCAGGATTTCATCATCTGTGGCAATGTAATTTCTTGGTCATAAGTGTGTCTTGCTAACCAAGATGCTGCAGGAAATTGTGATACCTGTGAAAGAGAGAGGAGATAGTTGGTTGCAACATGTAAATATATGGGTTAAGTATTAATTCATTACAGGAAAATGATGTTAAGAACAGCAAAAAAAAAACAAATAGTTTTTTATAATTTTGGAGTTATTTTCTTAGAGGAAAATAATGTAAAACAGAAGCTAATCAAGCTCCCTATTCTTTAAGAATAGTTGGGCAACTGAAAACTAGTTTAATAATCATATAAATGTAATATATCTGATACAAAATTTTCAAGGATTCCTATAACTTTGTTTAGCTGATACCAAATCTAGCAGAGGCCACGTATAAGAGCAGAATCAAGAAATTACCCTGAGATTAGCTCGGGGGTTGGTTAGAACATGGTGCTAATAACACCAAGGTTGTGGGTTTGATCCCTATATGGACCATTCACTCAAGCAATGGACTCTGATCCATGTAGGTCTCTTGCAACTCAGAATATTCTGTGATATTCTGTGAAGTTTCCAATAGCAAGACATGTCATTGAAAGAAGGACTCATGTAGGACCACTGTATTGAAATTTCTGATTGTTATGGTTTAGGAATGCTATACTCTAATTTAGTGTTCCCACTAAAATGAAAACTATGAGCCACTTCCCATGAGAGACAAACAAGGCAGAGATAAGAACAATTTACTAGAAACAATAATGAGATAAGAAAATGAACAGTTACAGCAACAATACTAATAAAAAAAACATACAAAAAGAGGGTGATTTATTTGCAGAAAATGCTCACTGACTGACCCAGTGCTGTGTGGCCCCTAAGACAAAGAACAAAATGGTGCTGGACCTTCTGTGTGCCACCTTTTTATTCCCAACAGCAAGTCACCCCCTTCTCAGAAGTGAGAATCCCTTACTTCCACCCTCCAGGGATGACATGGGTGGCATAGAATAGCAATCTAGATATGCCCCAACTCTGCTGCAGGATCTGTCCCCTCGTGGCTATTGTGAAAAATTAACCCTGTCCTTGGCCGAATCCAGGACACTGACAAATCGGAATAGCCACAACAGATGGTCATGTTTACTGTATTTTTTTACCAAAATCATTTTAAAGATGTTAAGTAAGCATCAGCAAATAGATTAATAATTGCCAATCAGTATTGCTTCTCTGTGATGTGATTTACCTAACTGTAGGCTATTTGTTAAGTATTAATTAAATTAACTAAAAACTCGCTGTAAGTTTAAGGCCTTAATAAAAATTGAATTAGTTTATTTATTGCATTAGCTGCCTGCAGGCAGACAAATTACTTGCATGTCATCACAGTTTATTTTGTGCTATTATTTTGTGCTTTAAGAAGCACTCTGCTGAATATTAAACATATTATGATATTTCTGTCTACCTCATTTAGCAAATTGTTTCACTCAGCTGCATGGTTGTCAAGTACATACCAACATGTCTGAGAAAGAATTAAAATCCAAATCTATTTCTTTTGCCACATCCAATGCAGTATGTGATTTATATTGGAAAATAGAGTGTTAAGGAAGGGAAAGATGTATCTGCCTGGAGCTACAGTTGCAAGAAGACTGTAGCCTCATTTCCTGCTTTTCTGTGGGAACAGTGCCTTTACTTATGTGTCTGCCTCACCACTTTCACTTTTTTTTAGCTCTCCAAGGCAAGTGACACAAAGGAACATAGGAGCTAAAATTCTGCTTTGAGACTGAAAGGCGAAGATTTCAGTGAACAGGGAGGTTACACTAAATCCCATCAGCCAAATTTTATGCACACAAAAGAAGGAGCAGAAATGCACACACAGACCTTTATTTACTGCACAGTCTACCAGTGGCGAGCCAAGGCAGAACACACTAATGATTTTAAAGGTTGCTTTCAAGACCCAGGGACCAGCAACAATGCCGCGTTTTCCAACACAGAATAGTCAGAATTAAAGATGTAGCTGCTATTCTCCATTTCTTAAAGGAAATTTAATTTGAGTTTGTTTCAGGTAGGTACAATGCCCCCTTACTGAATATTTACATCTCGTCTGAGGTCTGTGACGCTTTGTGTTTCAGAAGTGACTATTCATGGTAGTGGTGTGGAAATGCCAGCGGATCATGGGCCAAAGAAAAACAGAGAGAACAGCTGAAACACTGAATCACCTTTGTAAGTAGTGGGTGCACTTACAGTAGTTCTAGAGTTAGGACTGGGAGAAGTAAATATCCTAGTAACCCCTGTGAACTATGCTTTGGGCAAAATAATGAAATAGACTTCATGAACATGGACTTGATTCCCTTCTGGGGAAAATAAACCACCAGATGAATTCCGGGAATGCAACTAGTACACTCCTACTTCTATGGGACATTTTATCCTCAGATCTAGGTTGATCTGAAGTTGGTTTTAATCATTTAAAGCATGTGCAGTGTAAATGTCAATTCCTCAGTGCTAGCTGCTCAGGTCACAGATGCACATTTATTCTTCCATACTACTTTACAATGTAGACACAGTAGGAGTCCCCTCATGGATATGGTCTCTTCCAGGGGGGTAAGATGTCAGGTTTCCATATAATTACTCTGATTTTCTGGCAATGATGAATTCTTCAAATATGTCCCATCCAACTTAGCCAATGCTGCAATATAGAAAAGTATTGCTTTTGTTAGAAGTAAATTATTCTTATCTTCAGACAAGGGATTTTTCTTGTAGAAGGTACAAGACTGTGATTAGGCGGTTTAAGTTCAAAATAATGTTTTAGGTTCAGATATTAGTCTGGGTAGAAAGTTCAAAATAGGTTTTTGCTTGAGTTCCATCTACCTTTCTGGTTCAATGTAGGGACTCTTCTGTCAAAAGCCCCAAAGAAAGGAAAGCAGTAGAGCATCTTTGGTTTATGTAAGGAGACAGTGCACTCCACATAACAAAAACACCCAAACAACTCGCTCTGCCAGTTATTTTCTAGTAGGCTATGGTTTCAATAGCTTTCATGACTCACTCAGGCTGTCAATTCTACAGAGCTGCTGCAGCAGTTGAGGAAGCCTGTTGTCTTCACATAATCCTGATGAGTCACATTGTGATACTCTATGAATCTGATATGCAAAATCCTGCAGTCCTACATTGTAAGAGTCCATGCAAATCCTTTGTCAGTTTTGATCTACATGAATTTGTAAACTGAGAATTCTGCTTTTATTGGAATATAATCATATGCTTACAGGCAGAACAAATATCTAAACAATAGTGTTCTTTTTGTTTTATGTGTAAGCCTTGCAAAGTTGTGATTTGCCAATGTTTTTGATGATGATTATGTGTTAAAAGGATTCCATTTGATTCTGTGTTCTCTTGAAAGGTCACTGACTCATGAAAAAATCTGCATTGAACAGGAGTCATAAGTGAGATTTTCAACAATATACTGGAACCCTAGTAAATGAGGCTGAGGTTTTTGAGGCTGAAATTTTTGTTAGAACTTGTTTGAAGCTAAGAGAAAGAGCTACTTGATTTTTACTGCTTTTAACGAATATGTTGAAAGTACTATAGCATTAATCTGAGAAGGAACTGTGAGTCAACTCAAGGCACGTGATTACTGTCTCTGTTTTGAAACCAGAGTATGAAGATCATGGTACTGCCAGATTCATTAATACCAGACAACAGGTAGGGAACAGTGAGAATGTGTTTAATATTTCACAGTAAAGGGAGGAAAAAAATGAAAAATAACTTTCTTATGGCTGGCTGAATTTCTACCCTAATCCCTGAAAAGAAAATCTTTGTATGTCTAAGTGCATATAAAAACAGTGTTATGAAACTGGAGGGACTTACACTTGCTGGCCCTCTTTAACCTATTCTGCAACACACAAGTCCTGGTAGTCAAACGATAACATAAATAAGCAATGAAATATCTGACATGAAACTATTACATATATTAAACAACATCTAGGTTTATATTGGTAGGCATGCTCTTGTATGAAGTAGAACTTGAGGCCAGATTCATTACGCATACAAAGTTTAACCTTGACTTCTGCCCTAGTACTCCTGACAGCATCTCAAGCTCTCACAGGACAAGGTGTGAGATGAGAGTCAGGCTTGAAAGCTGAAAAAGGGTGTAGGTAGCTACAACTTCTATAAGGGCTGGTATTGATTATCTGAATATTTGTGTTTCAGAGCTTAGTCAAGTGGATGATCTTTAACAGTTTGAGGGCTCTGCACTGGGTCACTGCTGGATAAGAGTTTGTGCTATCTTCATTTGGGAGGTGGCAACAAGGATGGATCACTGTTTTATGGTTTAGTCTGGTGTGTGCCACCCAAGGGGAGGAACACACCTGATTGAAGCTTATTTTTGCAGATCAGTAGTAGCCCACAAGGTTATTAAGCAGTGGTAAACGCTCAGGCTAAGAACAGATATGTGATGAAATATATATACTTGGAATGAGATAGCTCTATGAAAGCTCTTCTGGGAAATACTAGAAATGTCTGAAATAATTATACTTTAGATGTGAATACAGTGAAATCCAAAGGCGTAACTGAAGCTTGTATAGATATGTGGGATTTAATGTTAAGCTAACTGCAGGAAGGAATTTTAAGAATAGTTCTTAGCAGTAGGGGATTCCAAGTAATATGTAAAATCTGTCCAATGTCCTGCATAAACCCTCAGGAAGCTGTGCAATACTCTAATACTCCTTTGTCTGAATTCTTAGCAGGACCCAAGACAGCTTTATTAAATTTAGCTGAGACAAATCTTTCTTTTTAATGCTGACATAAGCAGAAGGTGGTTTATTTTTTCTGTTGTTATATTCAACTTATTGTAATTTACATGTTATAAATGATGAGAATTTGTTTTTTTCTAAATTTTATTACCTTATTGTGAATAATTTTATAATAGGACAAGGCTCTCCCCTTCTTTCTTCTAAAAAGTACATGTCTACATTGCATTTTCTTCATTTTGATCAAACACTAGTAATAATGTACAATATAATTACCCTGACTATAGTGAAACACGCAGCTATTCAGGTCCTGGATCATGTCTGAATATCTGAAAAACTAAAAAAGCAGGGAGCAGAGTAATATAGATGATATGGCATTACTAAAATGTCATTTTAAGTTGAAAGTCAAACTCAGGACAGAGTTAGTTTTCACTGTGATATTGAAGTAGAATATTTTCTCTTTATCATGGAATTACTGCATTTAAATATAGTGCTAATCACATTAAATGTCATGTAAGGTCAGGAAATATTTAATCTGTGTAAATTATAAAGTGAATAATTTTTATAATCTATATTTCCATTGTCATTTGTAGACTAGTGATATTTGCCTTATTTTTTTGAGTCTAAACCAGAGCATTTTAACACCAGAATTATAGAAGTTATACAGTGCTATATTTTGATAATTTAGATTATGCAAGGATTGCCAGGATTGTTTGGGCATTTTGGTGACCAAACACACTGATTCCTGGAATTGACAGTGTTCTCAGTCTGGAGTAATGGCACCTGCTTTTCCTGTCATCATTCGTTCTCCTTTTCCTTACTTTCCCTGAAAGCAGATAAGTAGATACACAAGCAAAGTAAAACTGTGATTTGCATTTATGCCTCTTTACCTTTTTTTTCTCTCTCTTCCCCTTCATGCTGTGAAAACACACAAAAGATGGACCTATAACTAAAGCAGCTAATGATGTCTGATTTAGCAATCATTTTTTTTAGGGCCATAAGTTACTTCTTTAATACATCACCATAGAATCATAGAATTATTAAGGTTGGAAAAAAACCTCCAAGATCATCAAGTCCAACCTTTGACTGAACACCACCATGCCCACTAAACCATGGCACTAACCACATAGTACTGGGTGCCGAGTCCAGTAATTTCTTGAACACTTTCAGGGATGGTGATTCCAACCACCCCCCTAGACAGCGCATTCCAACACTGAACAACCTTTTCAGGGAAAAAATTATTTCTCATGTCCAACCTGAACCTCTAATGGTGCAATTTGAGGCTGTATTCTTTTGTCCTGTCACTAGTTGCCCACAAGAAGCGATCAACCCGTATGGACTAGGATAAATGATGGAGAGTGGCTTAACGAGTTCTTCTGCCAACTCTCTCAATACTCTCAAGTGAATCCCATCTAATCCCATAAACCCATGAGTGTCTAAGTTGTATAGCAGGTCACTGACTACTTCCATAGGCACTCAACCTTGTCATCACTGTCCTTGAGCTCTATACTGTCAAAACACTCCCTAATGTACAGACACCCCATTGCCTTTCCTAACTCGACTGTTCCTTCTGAAGAGCCTATAGCCACCCACTGCAGCACTCCAGTCACACGAGTCATCCCACCGTGCTTACGTGATAACTGTATCATAGCTTTTGTGGCTTACAGCTCATCCTGTTTGTTACCCATACTGCATGCATCGGTGCAAATGCACTTCATGTGTGCTATCAATTTCATCACCAAAATGTTTGCTCAAACTTCCAGGATGATTGTAACTAGTGTAGTTTACATTTCTTTTCCAAATTGGTGGAAACCTGGCATCACAATGCTGTTGACATAGTACATGGGGCATACAAGCTAAACAATTCTCTTTTTTAGAAGCAGGCAGGCAATGTAATGATTTCTGAAAAATTCCTGGTATAGACCTTCACCCCACACTTGGAATAGCTCAGATCTGATAATTGTCAAGGCATGGTTCTGAGCAAACCTCTTTGACTACTGAGGGCATTTTACAGGATGGTTATGAATTAGAAAACCATCAAAGAGACTTTGAGACTGGTGAAAATTTAGTTTCATTTTTCTTGTAATAGATGGCAGGTGTCTCTTTAAAATTTGTGTGTTAAAAAACCCCATATAAATATATTACTGAAATGCAACATTTCTGCTTTTGGTCATCAGCTTTTCAAATAACTCTCTGTGTTTTATGAAATAACATTATGGTGCTCTAGATTAGCATTAACCTTACTGCTTGTAAGGTTACAAATGTTTACAAAAGCTTCTATGTTTACAAATGTGTTGAAATCAGAATAATTTCTACCAATTAACTTTAGTGCAGTGCAGAAAAAAGCTATATAATGTTTGATTTTTGTCAAGTGGTGTGTTGAGTTGGTTTCATTTCTGATTCAGTTTAGTTTTTTAGTCTTTTATTGAAACATGTTTTTGGTACACTTTGCTACCATTTAATCCTTAAATGCAATTTAAATATTAATCCTAATAATTTACTAGACAGTTTTCATTAGTTGTTCATTTCCTTTAATTCATGTTGTCTTAGCAGATCAACAGCTGTGTTAACTCTTAATGAGGGTTACTGTCTGTAGGACAGAAAATTGCCTCCCTCAGTCTACTGGAAAAACAAGCACATTCCTATACCAGCAGAAATCTTCAGCACCCTCCCATCTCTCCCTCTCTCTCCCAAAAAAATATTTTATATGAAGATATTTTTTTATTAGTGTCATGGTTCAGGAATGGTATCCCCAAATTTAGTGTTCCCACTGTAACCTTCCAAACCATGCACTGCAAGCTCACTTCCCCCTCCCTCTCTCCCTCCCCCATGCAGTGGGCTGGAGAGGAGAACTGGGGACACAAAAAGTAAACATCATGGGTTGAGATAAGAATAATGTACTGGAAACATTAATGAAATAAGAAAACAAACATTTCTGCCTCCTGGTTACTGCAAAAATTAACCCTGTCCTGGCCAGAACCAGGACAGTTGGTTATGTTTATTTAACACAGATAAATTAACAAGGAATTAATAATGAAAATCATTACATATCTGTATATCAGTATATATCTTTCCAATTCTATAGAAGATTTCCGTGTACTACAGATAACTGAAATGCTGTTTGAATACTTATTGCAGCTATTTAAGAATTAAGAGTTAGTCATCACTGACCTACTGAAATCATCACATTACTGATTTTTATACCATATGGAATAAGTATTAGATTTTTTTACTGTGTTTGAAATCGGATGTTTACCAAAACTTTAAAATTAACCTTTCACAAACATTCCAGATGTTTTAAACTTAGAACTTGACCAAAAAAGGGAAAATGAGATTGTCAAGAGAATTCTTGCAAAATATTATCATTAGAAAATAATTATTTAAAATATTTGTCAATCTCTAACTGAAATTAGAAAGCCATACGAGTGTTTTATATTTACTTGGAAGAAATCTGATAGTATTTGTACAGATCAAGTCAAACAAACAAACAAAATACTTTGTAATTTCAGTTAGGGAGATTCCATAACCTCTCTGGGCAATCTGTTTCAGTGCATGGTCATCCCCACAGTAAAGAACTTTTTCCTCTTATTCAGGTAGAACTTCCTGTGCATCAGTTTCTTCCCATTGCCTATTGTCCTGTTGCTTGGCACTTCCAAGAAGAGCCTGGCACCATCCTCTTAACACCTTTCCTTTAGATACTTACAGATATTGTTGAGGTTCCCCCTCAGCTGTCTCTTCAAGAGGCTGAATAGGCCCAACTCTCCCAGCCTATCCTCAGAAGAGAGATGCTTCTGTCCCTTAATCATCTTTGTCACCCTCTGCTAGACCCACTCTAGGAGCTCCATGTCTCTCTTGTGCTGAGGAGCCCAGAGTTGGACACAGCACTCCAGATGTGGCCTCACCAGGGCTGAGTAGAGGTCCAGAATCCTTTCCTTTCACCTCCTGGCAATGCTTTTCCTAATGCACCCCAAGATATCATTTGCCTTCTTGGTCACAGGGACACACTACTGGCTCATGGACAGCTTCTTGTCCACCAGGACACCCAGGTCCTTCTCTGGAGAGCTACTTTCCAGCAGGTCAGACCCCAGCCTGTCCTGGTGCAGGGGGTTATTCTTCCCTAGGTCCAGGCCCCTGTATTTGTCTTTGTTTAATTTCAGACAGATCTTCTCTGCCCATCTCTTCAGCCTTTCAAGGTCCTTCTGAAGCTGAACAGCTGTTTTTTTCTCTACTCAAATATGTCCCAGAGGCACTATCACTGTGGCTGACGGCCTCAGCCTTGACCAGCAGTGGGGCCGTCTCAGAGATGGCTGGCATTGGGCCTGCCTGTTGGACATGGAGGAAGCTTTTAGCAGCTTCTCACAGAAGCCACCCCTGTAGCCCCTGCCTCTGGCTACTAAAATCTTGCCAGACAAATCTAAGAAAATTGTGAAAATATATTCAAAGAAAATATTGCTCAAGTATTAAAGCAATATTGAATTAGTGCTTGAGTGCTGAAAATGAGGATAAGATTCAGAGACTGGACTATTCTCTTTCCTAAAAGCTATAATTACTTTTTTCAACATTAATTTTGTCCCTGGAGGCCAAATCAATGTTATTTTAAGCAGAAACACAATGTGGACTATTACAATTTGACTTTATTTTCAGATTTAAAAAGAACAAACTATTGCTTTTGATTTTTCAGGCCTGGCTGTTTGCTGAGCTAGTAACCATATATATCAGTGACCAGGGCAGTTATTTTTTGAGCCTGTTAGGGCAATATGTGCTTTTCTAAGCTACAATTAAGACTGAAACCCTGTTGTGTGACTGAGCTATGGAAATCTTAGATTGGAATGGATCTGTAGCTTGCCTGATTATTTTTAAGCTTTTTAGTTCAAAACATGCTGGAATTATCTGAAATAACTCCATAGCCAGATGATGACAGAGTACCCTTTTGTTAACATTAACAAAGGATTTCTATTTGATTGGCACTGTGTAGCACAACAGTTTTTGCACTGCATGACAGTGCTGTAACCTTTAAAGACACAGTTTCCAGCAATCATATAGGTGTATCAGGAGACCTTTTGGTGGATATTCCAAATATTTCAGGACACATTTGGAAGAATAGTCTGAATTATACAGCATCAAGTAAATATGACCAAAATGCTCCCATTGCAGATAAATTGTTTTAGCTTTTTGGTTGCTTCTTCCTTGGAAACTGGATGAGGCTGAAGAGTGTGCAGGAAGTGAACATGTACTCATAGAGTCAACTTCAGGCTTCTAACATGTGCTCTTAATCTTTCTTGGGAGCATGTTTCTGCTGACAACTTAAAATCATAACCTTTATACTCTGAATGATGTTCTAAGGTGACTGTATAATGAATATCTCATCTCCACTGAAAATAGATAGGCTTTATTAGGTAGACCTTAGTCTTTGTCTTCTCCCTAAAACAAAAATATTAGTCATTTTCCTCCTGTCATGCTCCTCTATGACTAGTGTATTAAAAGGGGGGCTATCAATTCCAAATATAAATCTCACCCATAATAGAGTTTTTAACCCATGTTACTGTTCTTACATGGTGAAAATAAGGTGAATTTGACTGGGTTTTTTTATAGCGCAGAGGAACTCTAGTTTTGTACTTTAATTAATATAGATTTCTAATTAATTAACTGCTATATATTTGATTTGCAATAACTCAGCAGTGGACATTTTGTTTCTCCTTTTAAAGTTAAAAAACAGATGGATTTTCAGAGAAGGATTTTTTCCCTACTGAAACTGAAAGTAATTTTCATAATTTCATGTTGGTATAGAAGCATATGTTATTAAGATCACAGAATGGATTTTGTTGTTCAGAAATAACTTCTATTGCCAAAGAGGGAAGAATTTGGAAGAGGGAAATGAAACTGTTATTGCTTTGTGGCTTATTGCACAGTATCTCTTCTTAGCACGATAGCAGTTCATAACGAAAGAGCTGGAGAATTACAGGGAGATAGTTTGCTTTTCTAGCTTTCCTGATATTTATAATTTATATAATTTTATTTATCTTTTCTAGGCTAAATCATAAAAACTGAGTGAAACGTACCTCACACAAACATTATTTTCTCGTTCTGCCCCAACAGAAGGGACTCTACCTCAGTCCCAAAAGCTACCAATTCAAATTACACTCAGAAATCTGCATTGTTAGAAATTCGGATAGCTTCTCTGATTATTGCTTCAAGAAAGCTAAGCACTGCACAAAAATTCCGCTCTGAGTTAAAAACAAAGGTGTGCCCTTGATCTATTTTCACTATCAATCCAAAACCCAGGAATCTTCAATTCAGCACAAGACACCCATGTGAGCATTAAGAGGACAGCTAATAGAAAGAGATGAGCTTTACTGTACAACCTGATGCCAACATATTCTTTGCGCTTGGTACTCTTTGTTTCACCTCACTCTCTTCACTCTGTCTAGAAGATACCTGGGTAACCATCTCAAAGTATATTTCCCTACTGGTTCTTCTGAACCTAAATTACGAGAACAGCCACTCTGGTAAAATTGCTCAAATTTTTTGATGCTATAACCAGTGGCTTTTTTTTAGTTTATTTCCTACATGCAAGACAGTGCGATTCCCTTGTGAAAAATAGATACATATAACACTGTAAAGGAACCAGCTGCTATGGGAGATGTAACTTGTCCATGTAGTGTTGAAGAAAATACCAACGAGGTGAAGTCACAACAGCACTTACTCAGAGCAGAAGCTAGAATAGAGGACACTGCTTCCACAACAGCTCTCCTGTCTCCTCTCTTATTAGAACAACTTCTGAGACACAAATTGATTTGTCTCATTTGTGGTCACTAGGGACAGTACTATAATTGTTCTTTACATAGAAATTACTTCTTTTACACTTTTATTTTCTTTCACCACATTAGCTTACTGACTTTCAAAGTTTTTTTTGTTGTTTTTTTTTTGCTTGGTATTCAAGTTTCCATTTCCTTCTTCTGTTATCCCAGCTTTAATTTCTTTCAATCAATTTTGTTTTAACTTTAGTGGAAATAAACACACTAGGAAGGAAATTCTCTGAGACAATCACTGTCCTTTCTATTTGTGTAAAAAACCTAGCACTTATAATGTAACATAGTAAGATTGATTTGCTGGAAGTGAAAACGAATGGTAGGGTGAATTATATTAAGGAAACAATGGCAATCTTACTTCTTGCACTGTTATTGCATTGCATGACAAAAGTAAAATTATGCAGTTACACAGCTCTTCTTTCTCCCTTTCCCTCCACTTCCTGCACCACTGAAAATGGAACTGACATTGCAAATAGTACTGTGAATTTATATTATACCTATCTTCACTACCAGGACTACCATCAGATATGAAATATTGATGTCTATTTTAAAACACAATGGACTCTCGTTCAAGGAATCCTCAATGCTTTTCTAAGTATGACTCCATCCTCTATTCCGAATACATTAATAGAATAACAAAAATACATCATATTTAGGCAATGATATTTAACTGAGAATTGCGGATGAGCAGTATCAAAAAGGCTTCTTAGTCTACCCAGAATCAGTCATCAGGCTTACATCAAAAGAACAAAACAGAATCTGAGTTTTAAAAATATAAATACTGAGTTAATTAACAACACTGAGGCATGCACAATTGTAAGAGATCATAAATATTCCTGTTCTTCAAGGCTAATCCAATAATAGCCCCTTCCTCTGAGATAGAATTTATTAACACTAATATTGGTGTCATTCAAAAAGGAGTTGAACTTCTGGAACTTCAAAACACTATTCTGAAATATTCATACCAATGCTCTGAAAGTCAATAAGCATTTTTATATTTGCTTCAACAATGTGAAATCTGGGCCCTTGTTTTCTGATAAAGCAGATTTTCAGGTGCTAGGAAAAGTATAGAATTTCATGGACTTATAACTGACTTTATGAGAATAATATGAAACACCCAACAGATGTTTTAATGTAGTAAATTCTGCATTATCTAAATCTGTATTGCTTTCTTCATGTTGAAGATAATGTACCTCTATTTTTAAATGTGCTAAATACCATCATATAGTGTTAAGAATAACTGTGTATTGTTGTTGGAATTAAGCCATCTCAGCAAACACCCTGTTTTTTTACATTCCACATGATCACACATTGTTCTATTTCTGACTTATTTTTCATAATCATCCTTCACATCTGTAAAAATAGATGTGCATGATATCTTTTTGAGGCCTGTTATTACAATTACTTATAATGAAAGCTGTGTAGGCAGTCTACTATATAACTGCCCTAACAGCTAGCAAAGTCTAACTCTGTATAAGAGTTCAGCTATATGAATTGCACTGCTTTATATGGCCATTCATTTTATTAGACCAAAAATTATAGCCCCTTTCATAGTTGCTTTCATTTTCTAGCCAATATGATTTAAGCAGTATGCAGTCAACCTTAGTGAGAAGAACTGATGAATATTTTGTCCTCTGAATTTTGAAACAGTAAATAAATAAAGATGTTATCATGTAACCTACAGAGTCTTCCACATCTTCAGGAAACTTGGTATAGCCATGTAAAGGGAAGAACTGTATCTAGCCACCTTGGCCTCCCAGGAGACTGGAAGGCAGAACTACCAAGCTGAATAAATACTTCTCTTTATTGCTGTTCTTTGCTGTCTTCTCAGTCTTGAGGGACTTTGCAGATGCAGTGCAACAGTTGACTCTCCTCCTACTCTATGTAGGTTCCTTACAAGAAAATGAAGTTATGTTTCCATTTCTAGAAGTCTGTCTGTGAAATGTTTCCTTTCTTGACACAAGATTTTGTCAAGGGTCTTTTGGTACATGGTGTCAGAGAACATTATTTCAGACCTCAATGATATTTTTCTTGGGTTTATGTGGGAAGCTTTTAGTAGGGAGTGGCTGTGGAGGTGGATTGTGTGGCAAGAGAGAGATGCCCTGGTGTTGTTGTACAGAAACAGTTCCACCTGGCTTCAAAATGAACCTGCTGGTAGCCAAAGATGAGCCCATCAGCAAAGCTGGTGGAACCTCTAT
The DNA here is from genome assembly GCF_036250125.1 of Pseudopipra pipra. Classification (NCBI taxonomy): domain Eukaryota; kingdom Metazoa; phylum Chordata; class Aves; order Passeriformes; family Pipridae; genus Pseudopipra; species Pseudopipra pipra. The sequence goes on along the minus strand of NC_087549.1, from coordinate 77,452,825 downwards.
AATAACATAACTAACAAAGGGTGAAAAACTCTGGGGAGACTTTGTGAGAAAGTAATTTAGATAATATTTCATATTCCATCATTTAGTCTTGCTCCAAGATATGTGCAAATCCCTATGTCTTAGAAAATATGTCTCTGATGTTGACAATTTTTTGTAATGTTTTTAGCATTCTGCGAATCATATTTTACTTGCAAGAATTTTGTCTTTTGGTACCTATGTGGTTATTTCCAATGCTTTCTAACTACCTTATGGTTTCTTCTGAGAATACCTTGAATTTTACTCATTTGACTCAAGTATTCAGAAAAAAATAATAACTTGGGATACAGACTGAGGTTTTTGTTTAATATTCTTGGAGGAACACTGTTAAATTAACTTTATTGCTGCATAGACTGCACTTTACAAATTAAGACTATGATGTTTGCACATGACTTTCTTTTCTCCGTCTGGCATGCCTGCTTTCAGGAAGATCTTCTGAAAATGCTGAGATTTCAAGAGTAAATTATAATTATCATGAACCTCACTATCAATATGAAAAATATCTCTGAATAGCAAGGATGTAATGCACTGTTACCATAACAGTCCAAACCAGTCCTGTGCAAATCAAATTTCTTGGGGTTTTTTGTTAACTTGGAATATCTCTGAAAGTTTGCTAGTACTATCTGGGATGGTCCTGGAACTCTATTTTCTTTGAGTGACATTTTCACAAGGATTTTATATTGTCATAATTTTCCTTGTACTACATCGATGTTACCAACTTCCGTGGGAGCTGAAGGAGTTGCGAAAAAAATTTTCCCTGTCTTTCTTTTTTTTTCTCCTTCCTTCCTTCCTTCTATCCTTCCTTCCTGCCTCACTCTTGTCCTTTCTTGTTCTTTCACTATATCTTTCACTTATTTTTTGAACCTATGCAATGAAATGCTTTTCCACAGTATTTAGATCATTAGCAAAGTTAAATACAAACCCAAGAAACTCCTGCTATAATTGCGATATAACTAACATAAAAAATTAAATAGGATTATATTTGTGTTTTAGGAGGCATTTCAGCCTGAAGCCAAAATCAGTACTTTGTCAGTATACACTGCAAAGACAAGTGCGTGCTCCTTTAATTTAAATTGCCAACTATTCTCAAACAGCAGCACAGAATTTGAGTGCAGAGATGGAACTTAGCTTTTCTTAGCTTTTATATCTGAGCTGATGTCATATGGTATGGAATATCCCTTTGGATAGTTTGCATCAGGTGACCTGGTTGTGTCCATTCCCAGGATCTTGCCCACCCTTGCTGTGGGGAAGGGATTGTTGAGCGGGAGCATTCCTTTTTGCAAAGTTTGTTTTCCAGAGCAACTGCTATGTGTGCTGAAGCCCTGCTTCCTGGGAAGTAGACAAACATTGCTTGCTGATGGGAAGTAGAGAATAAACCTAATTTTTTTCCCTTTGCTTTTGTGCATGCAAACTTTTGGGGTTTTTTTAGTAAACTGCCTTATCTCATCCTATGAGTCATTTTCCATCCTATTTTCTCTCCCCTGTCCAGATGGGAAGGGACATGGTAGAGTGGCTTGGTGGGCACCTGGCATCCAGCCAATTTCAACCCATCACATACATGTATCTCCAAGCTTACACTTTGAGTCAAGGATGCTAGCTCAGATCCAGCCTCTTACAGGCATTTATTCGGGGCTTTTTAGGCTATAGAACTACACCTAAAGGGGACCATAAGATAGTTTCAGTGGATCATTATGTAGTCCAAAGGGACTGTCCCTGTTTTCATATGGAAAGATAGCTTGGTTTACATTGTGGAATGGAAACTTCTCAGTAATATTTAACTGTTTTTCTTGCATAAGTACACAAATTGGCTGAGCCTCAGAGACAATATGGATTTATTTTCAATAAAACTATGTAGAATTTCACCCCTGAGGATTTGATCCTTATTGTATGCATTGTATAAATATAACAAAACAACAAAGTAAGAAGCTGAAGAGGATGAATATTGCTGAAAGTGATTGCACTGCAGTATTTTTTCCTTTTAATCAATTAATAATTTATTTCTTTAACATTGTTGAGAAAAGGAATAATTTTTTTGTCCATACGTTCAGTATTAACAAAATTCCATTCTGTGACTGAACTTTATTTTAATATTTGGCACAGAGAAAAAACAAATTATGCATATACACATCAAGGAAATATGCTCTCCATTATTAAAATTAAGATGATTACATCAATAATCATTAAAATTTACTAGAATAATACAATTTATTTCTAAATTAAGATATTCCAAAACTATTACAGTCACAGTATCCTGAACACTGCCCATGTTTTTTGTAGTTACTGTAATGGTATATGAATGACTTCATATGCCATGCAAAAGAACATATTTTCCAGTATACTGACAAGATAATAATTTTTCGTTGTCTGGTGCTTGTATCATAACAAATCATCATGACAATATAACATCATAACAAAATGTTAAATCAATTGATATGTTTCCAGCTGGCAAATATGTAAAATACCCCTACTCATCTGACTTTTATTTTATGATTGTGTCCAGAGACTTAAAGAATACTTTTAAAAAAAAACAAAACAAAACCAAAACAAAACAGAAACAACAAAAAAAATCAAACCAAACAAAATAAAACAAAACAACCCAACTGTCTAAATGCATGTTGCATTAATTCTTAAATACTTAGGAAATAAATTCTAGTTCCTAAGCTGTTTCTCTCTTTATAAAAAGATGTCAAGAACTGTTCTGTGATCATGACACCAGGAAGCACATCAAAGTTTGTGCCCACATCCTTACAGGTCTTATTTTTTCTATTAAATGGGGTAGCTGCACCTACACCTGACCTTTGAAAAAATGCTGTTCCTGCCACACACTATAACCTGAGCTCTGTCTGCTCCCACCTATGTTCTATGCATTCTATGGATATGATCTCTATGATATTATATAGATCATATTTGAACTACTAATAAATATGTTAAGCAATAGATCTTCATTACACAGATTTTTCATTAACAAATGACAGACACACGAAATAACACTTATCAGCATTCTAAATGGCATGGAAACACCCCCCCCCCCAGCATTTCTCTGGTTTCTGAATGGTGAAAAGGAACTTTTAATTTGCCTGATGACCCAGAATTCCCTTGGAATAAAAATGAAAATGCTGGAAAAAGGATAGGTTCAAATTAAGTACATGCACCTTTCCATCCTATATATATTATTATTGGCCTGGTGAACCCAGTCTCCCTCCAACTGCTGGACCCATAGAAGGTGAAGGTAGGATATGCACATTGTGGGGTATGTAAATTGCATTCTATATTCTCTCTATCAGAAGAGGAAAACAGTGATTTCATCTCTCCCTGCAGTAACTGCTGCTCTACTCTCTGACTAATGTTTATAGGCTCAGAATTCTATTTATATTTGAAATGGCTTTTGGTTGACTCTGATCAATAAATTAAACAAAGAGTAGGCATCATGGATAAGGTGAAGATAGATGGATGAATAAACCATGCAAATGCCTAAGACTAATTTTTTTCAGAAAACCAAAGTAAAAGAATGTCTGTAGATATTTAAGGGGTATATTAGCCGATAGCTTTGGAAGGATGAATATTTGTTCATGTTAAGAACGTACATGCATGCATAGAATAAACTACTTGACAAGGGCCACTAAATTTCTTTCTGTTATTCTGAACTAGTATCACCCAGGGGACATATAGAGAAAACATATAGAAAAAAAAAGAAAAAACTCAGTGCTGGAAAAAATGACAAGGCCTGTGGGAAAAGTATAAAGGTTCCCATCTGAATTTACAGTGAAATTGCTAATGACTGCTTTGGACCAGTAAAACAACAGAGTCAAAGCTTGAATTTTCAGAGAGAGAAATCACTAACTTCAGATGAAGTTTTGTTTTAGGGAAATCAGATTTTATGAACACCCTTTAACCTTTCTGTTTACTAGAATGACATATTCTCATTTGCAAAATAAACTCATGCAAATAAATCCCAAAATTTTAACTGCTTTACGATATTTTAACTGCTTTTCTACTTATGCAACATATATAATAATTCTTGCAATCTGACACCTTCAAACATGTGTACAGATATTAAATCAAAATGTTCATTTGAAATTGGAAAATATTTTTTGTCATCTTAAACGGTTGAAGGATATTAGACAGATTGACTCAAGCTCAGCACTACCATTTACTTACTGGCATATAAATTTAACTCATTAAACAAACAAGTTGCAAAAGGAGATAGATCTGCCTCTGTGTTTCAGTCAAAAAGATCATATAATTAGGACTTTTTTTTGTTTGTTTAAAAGCCTACTTTATGCATACCAGACTAAAAACTCATTTTGATATGGCTTGTCCAGGGACACAAACAGGAGCTGAGAAGTACCTTCAGTGATTAGCAACCTCCTACTGCATAGCTGCAAAAGGATAGTGAAGACCACTGAATGTCTGTCCCCTGATGGCTAAACCGTGACTCTTCCAGAGCAAGAAGTAGAGAACTACATAACCAAATGAGGTTGAGGGTTTATAGAAACTATGTAAATTGGCCTTGGACCAGGACACTAGGCTTCACATCTTAACTGCCAGAGTAATTATGTCACTAGACAGATAAGACAATAATTCTATGTCTTGTCTTGGATAGACTCAAACACCTGGCATGGGTACTATTTCATTAGCAGCTCAGTGGGAATGCTGCTATCTGCTGAATTTCTACTTGAGTGTTCCCTAAAGGGCTCTCATCTGAGCAATGACTCAGCCCGTTGTCACTTATCTTTTGAGACCTGAACTCACAGCTTGAGGTGACAGAAGTACAAGCATAATAGTCATGGTTAAGATGTTCTTTCCATTTTAAGTGCCTAATTTCTGCTGCTTATATCTTTCCAAGCCTTTAGCTCCTGGAAGAAAATTTCTCAGTCTGGTGCTCATTCCAGAGGTGAAGTGTTTAAAAAGTTTGACAAAAATAGATTTGGGTTTTACTGAGGTATCTGAATGTAAGGCTAGATGGGAGGGGTGAACCACTCCCTCTTACACAGGCTTTGTATTCCAGATACTTTTCTTGTTTCTGGAAATTATCAAGGTAATTAGTTTTCATGGTCACACAGTTCAAACTGTCAGAAAGTTGTTACTTCTCTATCAGGTAATATTCACTCCATACACATTTTGTCTTACCATGAGGCACATTTTCTGTGGTCTCACATACCCCTTGTGTTTACTTATAGGACTTGGTTGGAAAGAACAGAGAATATCTACTTTTGTATAGAAGATGAAAATAAAATTAGAAACTACAAAGGTACTCTGAAAAAGACAACTGGGAAGATATTTTAGTCCTTCCTATAGAGAAATGGTAAAATCTATTTTGCCCTAAATTTTGGCATTTTCTAGCATTCTGGCAGATGAACACGAACCCGACACATTCTGGAGTCTCAAACTGAATCTCCAAAAATTCCAGGATTTTCCTCAAACTGTTCTGAAATTAAAATGAATGCGCAAAATCTTGTTTTTACCTCCAAAAATTTCTGAAAGCAAGTTATTCACTCAAAACTGGACACGGCAGACCAAATCCAGGTTTGAAAAAATGAATTGTTTCCCAAGTTTGAACAGGTGAACGCTTCTTATGCACTACATCTCTATCTATATTGATTTTCACATATAATTCACTGCATATTCTGCACTCCATCCTGCCGCTGTTTTTTTGCACCTGCTTGTTCTGCATATGTCTCTCATGTTCCTTTCATGGTTTTCTACCTATCACATTACACTGTAAACTGGCAATTATTTTACTTGTGGGCATGGGTACCTTTAAAACACCCAGAATATATCTTTTAATCAGAGAAAATTTTCACACACCCTGTCTTTAACCATGTTTCCACATGTAGCAAGCAGTTATGAATCATTAAAAATGCACAATAAAATCCTTGTATTTGATGACACTGCAGTTGTACTTTTGGATCTGAAACATGGAATTATTTTAAAAAGTACTGTAACAGTTCATTGGAAAGCAAAGTTTTCCAATTCATTGGAAAACAGAGACACTTCTGCTCCATTTTTTTTCACGATTTCTGGCACTGACACACCAAGACTATGGACTTTAAAACCCAACTGCTTGGAAGATACAAATTAACTGGACCGTCTGGTGCATTAATGCCTGTATCTCTTGGATGCCACAGTTATATCCAAAAAAATGTATATAGAAGAGTCATAGCTTCCTGCTTTTTGGGATGGTTCTTTGAAAAGTGCAGGCTGCACTTAAAAGTGTTCTGGGAAGAAGAAGCTCACAATTTTTTTCACAGATGCTATGATGGAGAAGCTCTTTGTCAGGCTACAGTGCTCCAGAGTATCTGGCAGAAGTGAAGAAGAGGTGAGAGGAGCCAAAGACATAACTTCTACTAACTTCTGGAAAGGAGAAGAGTACAGAAGCAAATTGGAGACCCAGAGGAATATCAATTTCCTTCTTGAATCCTGTGTGTACACCCCATTCCTTCATTATGACTAAACTTCTTGATGTGCAATGAAGGAAAAAAAACAAATCATAAAGGATGCTAAAGAATTGGTGTAGAGGGAGTTCTCAGCAACTCCCAAGAGAAAGCAGAGTGGGAGACTATAGCTAGTGAAAAGAAATAATATGTAAGATATCCTGAGTTTAATGGTTTAGTGTCAGTGTGCATGAGAGGAACCCTTGTAAATTGTACTTCCCGCAGTGTACACATGAAAAATGTGATATCCTCAACTCATGAATGCTGGAAAATTTTCATCTGAAATGCATCAAGATTTATGGATGGAAGATTTAAAAACTAGAAAACAGATCCCACAGAGCCAATGGCTGCAAAATTATAAAATGTTTTCATGCTGCAAGATTTCAAAATCACTTGTATAGGAATACTATGACTCAGTTTCTTATCCTGCTACATGGAGAAATGGCAAAATTATACTTGACTGTGCTGTGACTCTCAATCCTTCTGTAAACTGAGCAGCACACTGAATAAAAACATCAAGAAATTTTTTTCTCAACTGCAGAATTTTTTAACCATTCTAATATTAGAATCAGTCTTGGCTGGTGTACAGACTGAGAAATGATTACACTTGCCTTGTTATCCATTTTCTTTTTATATAAATTTGTGCAGTTATGTGAGGAAGTTAAATAGATCCTCCCTTGCCATATACACTTGTAGTTTAGCGTGGTAATCCATTATTGTTTCTTTATAGTATTCCTATAGTATTTTGGCAATGAGGCTGGCCCATAGATGTTGTTTAGTTAGACTTTAAGTATCTAAATTCAAATAGATTTATTCCCCTGTGGATTGATTTTGTTGTTCCATTGACATTGTCTGCTTCACTGACAAACTGAAATCAAAACCAGTTAGTTTTCATCCTCTTTTTTTTCTTTTTCTTTTTTTTTCTTTCTCTTTAGAGAGATGTGCCATAACTTAGCAAGTTTTTTCGTCAGCAAGCGTGTAACTTGTTGCTGCTGTTCATCCTTATCAATAGGAATAGTTTCTATTTTCTTTTTTTTTCAACTTTCTTCCCTGTAACACCCAGGAAAAAATATCTTCTGAATATCCTTTTCCTATTTTTAAAGTCATGTTTATAACTTCTACTCTTATTCCTTGGTACGGACACTGAAGCAGAAAATGAGGCTGCACACAGAGAGTTTGATTTTGGGACTTGTCCGCCGATCTTTCTGGCATTCCCCTTTTATTCGGGTTCCTTTGTAAACAGCACCTGCTCTTTGTCTTTTAGTTAACTGAAATTCCCAGAATCGTCCTAAACCAGTGTCTTGATCCCATACATTCACCTCACATCATAGGGTGGCTGTGTTCAGCCAAGAGAGAAAAGCACAGGCTATCATGCAGACCATTCAAAGTGTTTTTTCACTTTGAGAAACAACACTCTCTTTATCAAAAACACCAACCAAGGCCAAAACATTCCTTTTTGATTCTAATTAACTGAGTGCAGTTGCTGCTGGCTTAACTTGTTCCCACACCTTGGTAATCTACATATATCATTAAGCATAAAAGAAACAAAGTGTACAGCTTTCTAATGGTTTTGAAAAATGTAAGTTTACATTGAAGGCATTTGTGAAACCATGATTTATTCAACAAGAAAAACATTTAAAAAAATCTTTATGCTTTTCTTTCAAAAGTCTTTCATTTGCACCCATAAAGAGATGATTGAATATTATCCTATTATCAGTGATGCACATCATTATTCCAATGTATCTTTAAAATCCAATGGAAAAAGTCGACATACTGATTTATTTCTTTCTTAAGTTCTTCATTACATTAATTGGAACTACTCTTATTAAAAAACATAGAGCAAACAAACAGATGATGAATAAAATAACCCATCATAATTTTTGTTTCTGTGTTCAAAAGTGAAAAGGGAACATATATGTTGTCAATAAAATTTTACAATATGTTTTAGTCTACTCATTCTTGTGAAGGGCTGAAACATTCTTTATAAACAGCAAAGAATGAAGATGTTCAGAACATATGATGGTTGGAAAATTACAGACTTTTCCTTTTCTATAAAATACCCTTAAATGCTGTATTCAGTTTAACAATTACACAGTCAGACTAAACATACTGTGAAATATGTGCTGCAAGCTTCAGGCCTTTTGTGCTGAAGGGAGAATATTACCGTAAGTATCATGATAGGGCCATAGATACATTAGAATATATATGCATTCTAATATGGATTCATTAGGGCACAGATACATTAGAATCTGATTGCAAGTTCCATAGCAACTTGAATGGGACGCTGTATTATAAACTTTTCTTTAAAATTTGCCTTCTCTTTTTTTATATTTGTTGTTTATTTTATATGGTAGGATGCCCTATGTGGGGCGTGAACACTAGATACTTCCTCCTTAAAGAATGCACTTAGATGTTGATTATCCCTAGTGCCTCATGACCTCCAAACAGGTTTGCAAGCTGAACAAGCTATTCTGGTACATAACATATTCTGGCCTGCTCCTGTCTTCCTGAAGTCTTGTGATTCACATCCAGTCTGTGATAGAAAACGTAGTTTTCACATCCTTGTCTTAGCCTTTTTTCCCCTTCTTTTCCTTTCTAACTTAGCCTCCCTGAATATACATACAGATTTATTCTTTTTTTTTACTAGGTGGCGAAGTCAAGAGGTCTATAGTTACAGAGGTACATAGCAGTGAGTCGATAGAGCAACTCTGTGATTTTGAAAGTGATTAATTATGATGGCCTATGCCCATTGGATCTATGTGATTAGTCGTCTTATATTATCCTCATCTTACACAGTTGACTCTTAGAGAGTATATAGTGATTGTGATGGTGTTAGGATTGAGTAGAAAATTAATTTTACTTATATTTACAGTTCTTACATCAGTTCTAACTTCCACATATAGATAGCACTCTTGTTGGAGAAACAATTGAAGAAATAGGCCCAGAATAAACATTTTGGAATCTGGAAGATATTTGTGGTGAATAGTCATAGTGAGAAACTTCTCTGAGCTAATCACTGATTTTGAAATGTCGTTGATTGTTAAGCAGCTTTTTCCTGAAATACAGGGAGAAAAGTAAAAGTTTTTCTGGCTCTAGGTAACATTTAAGAAAGAGTTAAATTTCCTTCTTGTGGCACATTCCTGGTGTTTGGGAAATGCGATAACTGATTTTTTTCTGATGAAAATATTTTTAGCTTTGAATTGTGATATTTACCATATAATAGGTTTATTTAGTTTTTTGAAGGTGACAGGACACAGTTGCACACCAAAAAGGTGCTAAAATATAACGGTATTGAAACTGGGGAAAAAGAAAGGCTTATTTGAATAGTGTCAATCTCATTTAAAAACAGCTTGGGCTTTATCAAAGTTTCTGTTTCCCCTTGACACTTTTTGAGGTATCATTTCTTGCTGTTAATTGCCAGAGAAAAGCATGCTGGCACTGTGAAGCTATGGAAATTGTGGAACATTTCTCTTTATGTATTAATTGCTGCTTACAGATAAGTATATCACATGTACAATACAGAGCTTTTTCTCTGTGTGCCACAGGGAGATTTCAATATGACATGAAAAATTGACTTGTTTCTCTGTTTGTATATTTGATCCAAACTACAAAGTTCTCTCTTGCTTTGCTTACAGAGATCCACAGAAGGAATCCCCAATGTGTAAACTGTGTGAGACCAAAACTCTTACAAACACAGAACTCTTGGGCATCTGTAGTAATGATAATAGACATTGAAGTCTACACTTGTGTCTAGAGGGTATTTATATATGCTGCTTGAAGTAGTTAACAAAATATCTGTATAATTTTCTTTGGTTTGTGCAAAAGTATTTTTGAAAGATAACTACCCCAAGGTTACTTAGAAATTACTCTTAAATGAGAGAATTTTATTTTCTCCCTAGGTCTTTCTATGCTCTTAAAAATGGTGACACAAATGAAGTTAAAACTCTAATGGAAAGCTTAATAAATTACTGTGATAACAGGTCAATATTAAGTAAAAGCAAAATAAAGGTCTTCAGCTACTAGAAATATTTTAAATATTATCTTCTGGTTTAAGGCCAGATTCCAATAAAATTTTCAAGTTCATTACTTTTCCAACTACTGTCTTGAAAAAGAAATAAATTGTTTCATCTTCTTCAACAGGTTTTCTGGACCATTGGCATATACTTTATCACTTACTGAATTTGCTTGTAAGAATTTTGTATTGTTAGAAGGATGGCTAGAATCCACATGATGCGATATTCTGTAGGAGGTTTTTCTAGTTATTTGGTGGGTTACATACATTTCTAGCCACTTCCCAATGGTCTTGAATAAATCAGTTTCCTTTTCATCTACCTTTGTAAACAAAGTGATTGCCTGTATTTTAGTGGCTGGTTGGCATTTGTGTCATCTGATTCTGGAAACTACTTTTCTAGAAATGGTGAAAAACATTCTCATCTGCTATGTTGCAACTATAATTGTTTAGACTTCAGAAAAACATATAACACAGTGTCAAACCGGATGACATTTTTTTCATCCACTTGGCAACTCCTCTTCCCTTGTGGAAATGCTATGCAACATGCTGGGCAATGAATTGTAACGCCCACTAGATTTCCTGTAATTCAAATAAATTTTGGGAGGGAGAGAGTTAGTTAGAACATGAGTAACTTCTAATCAAGTTTGTTGTTAGATTAAAGTGTTCATGCAGTAGATTGACTAGCAATTAACTACATTAATTGACAGCTGAATTCCTAGAAATGGCAAAATAGAGAGAATATTCATCTAGCATTTATTTAAAAGACCATCCTTCCTATAGGACCTGCTTAGTCTGAATGACTGAGTGAGCTTATATGTATAATTTAGAGCACAGTGCAAAACTGTGTGTTTAAATATACCTTTGCCTTTTGGATTTAAAAAAAGTTTCAAAGTCAAATTGTAGCAAACTGTTGCACTGACACACAAATTTTTGAAAGAAACTGAAAATTTATTTTCCTGCTGCAGGATACCATTTCTCTCAGTCACGGTACCAGTTTTCAGGAGATGGATTTATGGCAAACTAGTTTATGACATTTCCCTTTCCCTTCTTCTTTTTCTCTTAAATTCTATGCTTAGTGCAGTCCTATGCTGGAAAATCAACTTATTCTATTCCACTAGATTACAAACTTCTCCATCTACCAGATGCATTCTCAGTAGGAAAATAAGTTCTCAAATTGAACAGAAGGTCCCCATTTATGACATTAATAGATGCCTTTCTAAAGTAATTAAATAAACAAATACAAATAAGTGGTATACATGAATAATTAATAGGCACAAAGTTATGTTTCATTTCAACTTAAAGCTGATAAAATGTCTTGCAGACAGTGTTCTTAGGATGTTGTAAGACTGGAGGAAAATTTATATTAATCATTCAGAAGTTCCTTCTGCTATAAACTAATTAATTTGGTTTATATCTGTGCAATTTGTAAAAGCTTCTAGAAGTTACAATCTTTACTAAAAACATTCAGAGCTTAAATCTAATAGGATAAGTTATAAAAAAGAAATTTTTTACTCTTTTTAATAAAAAAACCCCTTTTAGCTAGACAAAAGTAAAATAATTAATTCACAAAAAATAAAAGATTGATCAAAATCCTGTGATGCTGGCTGAACAATACATCTTTGTAAGGTTGTATGGCTGTGGTGAGCCACATATAATAACTTCTTTATGTTCAGGAGGAGCATGACTAATCAGTTTCTGGGATTTCAATTTTGGTTTAGGATTTAATTTTATTCTGGATTTCAGTCAGTACAGTGTTGAGGTAAGATCATGGGATTCAGCAGTCAAACCTCTTTTACCATGGAAAATCCCTCATTGACTTCAATATATATCTGTATCTATTAATGTTTCATATTTATTATAAGAGGAATAGTTGATTACACTGGCAGAAACACTGGGTTCTGTTCCTGAGTGGTCTTACATGGTTTAGGTTCCTAATGCCTGAACAGAGTCCATTTATCAAATGAGTGCTAAAAGTGATGATTATTAATATGAAATTGTCAGAGGCTTTATATAGAGAGACTGGAACAAGATTCCCCATGCCTTCAACAAGGTGAGTTGAGACTATGTGAAAGAACTAAATAGCAGATGAAAATCCCTTGTTGAATAGTTGAAATCTGTTGTTTAAAATTTCATATCCAAATGTTGTGGTAAATAAAGAATTATTTGAGAAGCAACTTGGAAACTTTCATATCATGTATGCGCTATATTTAAAAATAAATTTCCACTCTTTTGTGAGAAACCATTAAAGGATCATTGGTATACTCTCAATGCAGGGTATGAAAACCAGCTTTCAGCTCTTTATGGTGACAACACTAACAGAAACATAGAATGGTTTGGGTTGGAAGGAACCTTAATGATTATCTAGTTCCAATCCCTCTACCATGGGCAGGGACACTTTCCACTGGACCAAGTTGCTTGAAGACTCATCCTACCTGGCCTTGAACACTTCCAGGCAGGGGGCATCCACAACTTCTCTTGGCAACCTCTTCCAGCATCTCACTATACTCATAGTAAAGAATATTTTCCCTTATATCTAATTTAGATCTGTTCTCTTTCATTTTGAAAGTATTGCCCTTTGTAAAACGTCCCTCCCTAGCTCTCTTGTATGGCCCCTTTAAGTACTGGAAGGCTTCTAAATGGTTCTTTTTTCTAGCAGCTTTCTTTTCTCCAGGCTAAACAGCTCCAGCTTGCATAGCCTGTCTTAAAAAAGAGAGGTGCTCCAGCCTTCTCATCATCTTGATGGCCCTGCTCTGGACCCACTCCAACAGGTCCATGTCGTTTCTGTTCTGGGCATTCCAGAGTTGGATGCAGTACTCCAGATGGAGTCTCCTGAGAGTAGAGTAGAGGGGGAGAATCACCTCCCTCAACCTCCTGGTCGCCCAGGACACAGTTGGCTTTCTGGGCTGTGAATACTCACTGCCAGGTCATGTCAAACTTCTCATCTATCAGCAACACCAAGTCCTTCTCCTCAGGAAGAGTCTTTCTTCTCCATTCTCTTCTCAGCCTGTATTTTGTGCTTGGGATTGCCCTGACCCATATACAGGACCTTACACTTGGATTTATTGAACTTCATGAGGTTTGCACAGGCCCACCTCTCAAGCCTGTCAAGGCCCCTCTGGATGGCATTCAGCATATCAGCTGCACCACACAGCTTGGTGATGTCAGCAAACTTGCTGAGGGTGCACTCGATACCACTGTCCATGTCACTGAGAAAGATGTTCAAAACACCGGTCCCAATACCGACTCCTGATGAATAGCATTTGTCACTGCTTTACACTTGGCCATTGAGCTGTAAACCACAACTCTCTGAGTGTGGCCATCCAGTCAATTCCTTATCCACCAAATTTTCATCAGTGAAATCCAAGTCTCTCCAGTTTAGAGACAAGAATGTTGTGCAGGACAGCGTCAAACGCTTTGCACAAGACCAGGTAGATGACATCAGTCACTCTTCCCTCATCCATCACTGCTGTAACCCAATCATATAAGGCCAATAAATTTGTCAGGCAAAATTTGTCCTTAGTGAAGCCATGTTGGCTGTCAGCAATCACTACCTGATTTTCCATTTGCCTTAGCATAGTTTTCAGGAGGATCTGCTCCATGATCATGCCAAGCACAAGATGAGACCGACTGACCTGTAGTTCCCCGAGTCTTCCTTTTTTCCCTTTTTAAAAATAGGAGTTATGTTTCCTCTTTTCCAGTCAGTGGAAGCTTTACCAGAATGCCACAACTTCCCAAATATGATGGATAGTGGCTTATCCACTTCCTTCAACAATTACCTCAGGATCTGTGGATTTGTCTCATCAGGTCCCATGGAATTGTGGACCTTCAGGTTCCTTGAATGGTCTCAAATATTATCTTCTCCTACAATGTGCAGTTCTTCATTCTCCCAGACCCTGTCTTTTCCTTCTGTGACTTGTGCAGTGTGGTTGGAGCACTCAGTGGTGAAGACTGAGGCAAAAAAGTCATTGAGTACCTCAACGTAAGTAGAGAGACATTAGTGAAGAAAAAGCAGATGTAAATCTGGCCTATATTTCTTCCAGAATAAAGTAAATAGCTACCGAATCAATATACTTGCAATCTTGAACCCAGCATTTTTTCTACTAAATATAAGGAAAAATGGGAAGGGGTCGTGTATGAGGGAGAAAAGAGAGGGCTTTAAGGATGTGACAGGGAATGAGGGAACTGGAGAAATTAGTTAACAGAAATATAAAACTACTAAATAAAAATTTGAATTTCATTATCTCTGCTTTTCTTACAACATCTCCCTTTACTTAGCCATGCCATAATAATAGCATCAGTAGTTCAGAAAATGGTAATGACAAGAGATAGGTGCTAATACAAAGTTCATTGTTTAAGTGCCTTTAAATATAAAGGTGAGAAAGTTTTCAAGCAGCTAACATAGCAGAGGCTGCTGACAAGCAGGCTAGGTGCCAAAGGGGTTTGCCAGAGGGATTTGTCTGAGGCGGATTTTTAAATGAACAGCAGAAGGTCCATCACTGAAGCATAATATCTGGCAAGTAGTATCTATGAGAAATAGTTGTTTTTCTTGATCTCCAGGAGGTCCAAACTCAGCAAAAAAACCCAGGGAGCTTCTGCCTCACCCAGAGACAAAGTAGAGCAATTAAGATACTTGGATCCTTTTCCTCTGAGAGGCAGCATCTTCAATCTCCAATTTGAGAATGAAAAAATGCAGCCTGACACAGCAACCTTGATATATTGCTGAACCTCTTTCTGGCTTTTACTTTGGATGCAATCTAAACTAAAATTTGCTTTTTCTCTTTTTTGAGTGGTTCTAATGCTTCAGGAAGTATCACTTATTTCTTAATTTGCTGTGAGAGAATAGAAAATCTGTAGGGAGAAAGATAAGCTAATGAATTGAGGGGGGTTTTTTGGTTAGGTTTTTCTTTGGGGTTTTATTGTTTTGTTTTTGTTTTTCAGGTCACTATTTTAATGAAAACCATTGAAATTGATTGTAAAGCAGACTTCGACTTGGATTTATCCTAAAACTCAATCTACTATTTGGTGCCTTTAATTTTGCATTGTACTGAAGAAACTTAAATCACTGTCTGATACCTTAGCTTTGAAACCTTGTGATAAGGCATGGTTTTAAATATACTACCCCTGCATATGTGAGAACTAAAGCAGATAGTTAAATGGAAAGAGAGAGAGGTGTCTATCACCAAAATAGCTAGTGAAGAAGGGAAGCTGTGAAAGACTATGTGTCCCCTCAAAGAGTAGGCTTTATAGAAGGACCCACATTGTTTCTACTTCTCTTCCTTTGATAGAAATTATGAGCAGAGTTTTTATAGTAGTGGGCATGTGCCAAAGTAATAACAATTTTTATTTTTATAAGCATAGATAAAACTAAAAAATACTGTATTTATGTGGAAGATGCTCTCTTTGCAAAGAGGCTTGTAAATAATACATAAACATGCCTCAACATATATATATATAGTAAACGTAGGCAGAATTTCCTTCCTCTGATCTGCATTGCAGATATCCTATCTACACTGGGAAATTGTGCTGCATATTCTGTAGTCATTTTGCATACAGAGTAGCTGACAGAATTTCCATTAGAGTTCCACAATTTATGTGATGAGAGTATTTTTTCCTAGATATGTAGAATGACAGTTTACTTATATAGGAACTGTGTTGGGGTTTTTTTAATTGAGCTTTCTTAGCCTCATTATCTATTTATTCATTCATTTATTCTTTCGTTCCCTACTTATAACATTTATAGGATGCGTAGTCTTGTTAGTTGAAACTTTCAGGATTTGATCATCAAGATAAGCCTCATTCATTCTACTTCATTAAAAAAAAAAAAGATAATTTATGCCATATACTTCAATGATGACTTACTTTATATCTGAAAGAGTTTGCAGAATTGTGACCTTATATTCTAGTGCATGTTTTACCGCATTAACACTTTTCAAAACTTAGTTTCAAAGCTAAGAGAAAAATTACAGAAATTAGATTTTTTATGTTGTTAATATGGCATTATAATTTCATATAGAATTTAATTACATTACTGAGGATTAATAAACTTCTTTATCTACACAGCAACACTTTAAATATCTAAAGGAATGATTACACATTATCATGTTCATTAACAAATAAGAATATCTTAATGTCAATTGATTTCAAGGAAAGTTAATGGATTAGTTAAACAAAAAGTATTTCAGTGGAATACTGGTGGAACCACCATGTATAGCTAAAGTTAATGATGCCTTTCACTTCATACCAATTATAACAAATCTTATTGCAGGCAAGAGATTTGACACTTTTGATATTTTGATGTCTTCAAGAATCCCCAGGCAAATAATCCTTTTTCTTTAAAGGCAAACTGCAACACAATCCTGTGCAATGAAAAATTGAAGTCTCCATTTTAAGAGAGCTTTAGGGTATTGGTTTTAATCCTTATTCTCTTAGAGTCATTTTGAAATATCTAGAAAATCACAACCGATAGTACAGAATGAATGCAGAAGTATCTGTATTCCACATCTTGTGAGAAATATATTTTTATTTGTCTTTTTGTCTTTTAGTTCTTAAAAGAATTCATATTATGTGAATCTAAGTACTTCTCTTTAGTCATGAATATCAGTCTTATCATTTCCATATAAGTCAATAAACATATTGCGATTACATCAACCCTTGCCTGCCTGAAAATTGAAAACGGACTTTTTGCTCTACGGAAATGTTTTGCATTATGTTATGGTTTCTTTTATTTGTGCTTTGCTTTGTCTGGGTTTGGTTTTGTTGTTGTTTGTTTGTATGTTTTTGTTTTAATGTAAATTTCTTGACTGTTTACTGTGCCATTTCCTTTTATTTTGTTTTAGTACTGTGACATGAACCTGAACAGAAGGTTCTGTTGCCCATACTTTGTAGGTTGTTTGCTACAAGAGGTTGCTGAAAAGAAATTTATCATAGAAATCACTCTTAAAGATTGACATAGCTCTCCTTCACATCATGTTGAAAAAAACCTTATTTTATATCTGTCTTAATATACACTATTGCAAGAAGCTTTTGTGATTAAAAAAATACAATTTTAATGGGGGATATAGTGAAGATAATTTTTTTTCTCCATAACGAGGGAAGATCCTTACAAAGAGGTAAAACCTAAAAAAAGAGTTGGAGACAGGAATCTCCAAACAATAATTGAAAAAGTCCAATTGAAAAGTCAAAATGAAAATAATTTTTCCTATCTCTCTAGCAGAGGATTCCATACAGACAAAATTAGAGATATAAATATATATGTTTATATTCGATATGTTACTGTTTTTAGTTTTGAGGAGTTTGCCTTAAAATACATTTTTCTGTCCATTAAATGTAGTCTAAAGAAGAACACATTAAAGACAAAATATAATATTGTTCTTTTGAACTGGTTAAATGTGTAAAGACTGTCTGCATTAAGGAGGAAGAAGTTAGGACCAAGTTTGCAAAATTCAGAATTGTTTTGGCTTTACCTATAAGTTTACACTGGTTAGTTCTGCCTCCATTTCCTCCGGAAATTTGTCTTTGACATCACATATTTTCTGATTGTTATTTCAATAAAGCTTAAGAGGTAGACAACAAGAATTAAAGATCCCTTTTTCAAAAGAATTTTACCATGATTCTTCCATATACTGCTGTTTAAGTCATAGAACACACCTAAATGGGAGTATATATACACTTTAAAGAACGACTAAACAGACATGAAATTCCAACTTTACACTCCTTCATTTGATTTATGCTGAAAATTGGAGTTTTCCTGATGAGCTTTGCAAAGTTTTTCTGTCCTTAATGAATTTTTCATTCTTCAGATTAGGCTACAAAAGCAGGAAGAATTATGGGAATATTATAATGTAATGATAACAATTACTTCCAAGACAGAATATGGGAAAACATAAGAAGTTTATTCTTTATTTGTTGAAGACATGACAAAGACTATGAAGCATGGCAGGCAGGTTGAGGAAGGTGAATATCCCCTTCTTCTCCACTCTCGTGAAACTCCACCTGGAGTACTGCATCCAGGCTCTGGAGCTTCCAGCATAGAAAAGACATGGAACTGCTTGAACAGGTGCAGAGGAAGGACAAGAAAATGATCGGAGGCTGGACCACATTCTCTGCGAAGAAAGGTAAAGAGAGTTGGGGTAATTCAGCCTGGAGAAAAGAAGGTTCTTCAGAGACCTCGCTGCAGCCTTTCAGTACTTAAAAGGGGGCTTATAATAAAGATAGGGAGGGATCCTTTATCAGGAAGTGTAGTGTCAGGATTAGGGGCAATGGTTTTAAGTAGAAAGAGGATAGATTTGGATTAGATATAAGGAAGAAATTCTTCTCTGTGAAGGTGGTGAGACACTGGAAGAGGTTGTCCAGAGAAGCTGTATATTCCTCATCCCTCGAAGTGCTCAAGGCCAGGTTGGATGGACCTTTGTGCAACCCGGTCTAGTGGAAAGTCTCCCTGCCCACGGCAGGGGTGCTGGAAAGAAATTATCTTTAAGGACCCTTCCAACCCAAGCCCTTCTATGATTCTCTAAATTATTGTTAATAAATCTGTTATGAAAGAAATATCAGTAAATTGAGTTTAATCCCTTTTTAATTGTGTTTAAGTTTTCCACAGTTTTTCAAAGAAAAAGCCATCTTGCCCACTGCCACAAGCCAACACCCAGCACTTCCTTACCAACATCAGAGATGTACATCAACTTTTTTAGAATAATAGTTTAAGCTCCAGTTTTGACTTGTTGTGACTTTTTTAGATGGAAAGTCTCTGGGATTGTCTGTAGTTGACCTGGCCTGCCCTGCAGCAAATTTAAACTAAGTGTAGGTTTTTCCTCCAATTAGGTGGATGCCAATCAAATCTAACTAGGTAGGATACAAGACACAGCACAAATGCAGCATGACTGAGAAAAATATACTTTGCCTTCAGCTCAGGTGTGGAAGACAGCTGCTACTACATCTGAATATAAGGACAGTTGACTTGTAAAAGAATGGGAAGTGCTGTCTTTTGTAGTTTTTCCTCCTAAATGTTCAGAACATCATAACCTACATTGCCTGCTGAATAATATTTCCTTTGACATATGAATTTTGACACCTCAGGTGCTAGGGAACACTCCTAACAAGCAAAGGACAGTAATATTACATTTGGCAAAAGTACAGTGCAGTACAAAAGGATCTTGAAGAGAACTGTAAAATAAAAAAACAATAGCAGTGGCTAATAGCAGACTGTAGTGGGCTTGGCAGTCTCTCCATGATGTCCCTGATACAAGCTCCCAGTAAGCAGCACGTCTGTCCAGAAAGTGCATCAGTTCGGCAAATTGGTGCTTTTGTACCTCTCAGAAGACAGTTGCCTAGTTCTGTTTAACTGTCACCTTTCATTAGTTGTGCTGGTTGTTACACAGGGAGAGGATTGAGCTGCCTTACTCAGCCCCAGAATCTCTCCTGATGCGATGGGTCTTTCATCTTCAGTCTGAAGAGGTTCTGCCCATCTGCAACCTTCCATTCTTCTACATTATTGGGCCCCTCCCTTCTTTGTGTGTGCTGGTGGGGCAGGTTTTGGCTGTTTGGCCATAGGATGTGAGTCCACTGTAGACTGCACTTGGAACCAGCTATCCAGCTCCTCAGCCTCCTTGATGCTGCAGTCTTCTCAGCACCTCCTGCATCTCAGCAACCTGGGCACACCTTTTGCAGGCAGGTCTACTGCTTGTCCCTGCCCCAGGAGAAATGTCTTGGCACTTCTTGTAGTCTGAGGTCTGCATTGCAGCCTTTCCCTTTTGCAGTTCCTTCTGGGTGCAGGAATTGGCCACCGCCAGTGTAGATGGTACTGACTCCCCATTAGGAGTGGGAGCCTTGGCTTTCAGACAAGTGTGCAGCATTCTGCTTTGAGGGTCAGGTAGGATAAGTGCCCTTGAGCTGTGTAGATGATCACAGAATGGTGCCTGGTTGCTGGGACTTCAAGTAGCTCCACTCAGCTGGTGGAATATCCCTCCTTTGAAAAGGTGCCATCCCTGCACACCCTCCCACCCAAACTGCTGCACCACACCTTGGCTGACATGCCATGGCCTGTTTTTCTGCCCTGGTCATGGTGCTCCTTGTTGCTCATGCTCCCTAGGGCTGACCTTTGTTGGTGTGGGAGGCACCCACCATTACTGCTGGTTCCTGCCCACTCAGGAAACACACCCTGTATATCGTGATACTCTGCTTGTGGGATGCACCTGCATCAGAGCTGATCACCTCGGTAACCATGGAAAACTTAACCACGTTGGAAAAGGGATTAAGCTATATTTATTGGTAAAAATAAATTGGTATAAATTTTAAAACATTGTAGACATTGTTCACTATCTGAACAATACTAGTGCAGAGCAACTACCTTAATTAATTTTGTCTGCTATCCTACAACCTTCCTGTGACACTTCATTTTGCCCAGGATAGCTGAAGTCATTGTTTCTAAGTGAAGTTCATCTCTGTTCTTAGTATCTCCTAAGTTTCTCGAGACTGAGAAACTTAGTTCAATCCCTACTAGAATAGTTCACGTGATTTACGCTTTCTCATACCAGGGTCTAGATTTCAAATTTTATATACAATGCCTATAAACATCTCTACCAAGTTGATTTAGTGTTGAAGACACAATTCAACATATTTAAAAAAAATGTATTTCCAAAGCAGCTAGGTCCATGAACACTGGAATAAACAACTTGATTTTCTGTCAACTCATAAATTTACAGAAACTTTTCTAGGAATTTTTGGAAAACTAGTTATTTTCGAGAGCTGTATTTCTAACAAATGCAATGGAAACTGACTGACTATAATCTTAACCATGGCAGCAGGGGAATAATAAACACACGCGCAGGCGCGCGTGCATGCACTACACACTAGTGAAACTTTCCTCCACAGAAATTCAGTTTGACAATCCTTGATTTCATTGTTAAAATAATGAAAAGATTAAATTCCTGTCTACCTTATCAGTATCATATATACAGAGAACCTCTAGATTCTAAGGCATCAGCTTTTCCTTCATCAGCACTTCTTCTTGTCAGAATTTGACTGCTTTTTTATCTTTCACTCCTATATCAAATAATTTAGAAAGTGTCATTTTTTTTCTTATAATCCCAGTTCTGACAGAGCAAAGTTTCTAACATGCTGGAGTCATGCACACAAATTGCCTTTGCAGTAATATCTTTGCATCTTTTAAATTAAAGTCACTGTTGCTTTTTTCATTTATCCTTTCAAATTTGACTATGAGAATGCAAATACTATGATTTTTCCTCAGTTGCACAGGAAATCCAACTGAAATACCCCACGTTCTCCTAAGAACATGTGGTCAAATACAGATTTTGAATCATTGTACATCATAATTCCCTGAGATTAGCTCAGTTGGTTTAGCATGGTGCTAAACCATGCTAAAACGCACACCAAAGTTGTGCGTTCAATCCCCGTATGGGCCATTCACTTAAGAGTTGGACTTGATGATCCCTGTGGGTCCCTTCCAACTGAGAATATTCTGTGAAATTCATCATCTTGCTGTTTCTCCTTCACTTGACTGTAGCAGTTTTCCTAACTGTTTTGACATTGGCCTTGCTCATGAACTTATTTTCTATTGACAACTCAAGCTGCCGAGAAGGCACAAAGAATGGTGATGTCCGTATAAACTTTTTTAGTAAACTCAGCATTACAATTGTGTTTAAGCCACATTCACTCAGGCACTACAACAAGCATCTAAGCCTTGTGGATTAAAGAGCAACATGCTAGAGTTCTGCTAGCTACTCTCAATATGTAAGGACTGCAATCTGTGAAGTCTTTTACACGTGATATTATGCACCTATGGATATAATCTCTGTATGACAGAAGTATCCTTTATTTGGAGATGGTGAATAATATTTTGAAAATATATATCATTGAGAACTGTATGAATTCCACACACCATATGCACTATGCAATCCTAATGACATTAACACTGTTTGTCATTTAGCTCATACAGGATGTACGCTAGTTTTATTTTACAAACTTACACTTATATAGATCTAAATGATTACTTTACAGGTTTTCTTCTTTCTTTTGATTTATCATTGCTCATACACGTGGAGGAAGCTTTACAACAGTCTCTAAGGCTTTATTTTTATAAAATTCTTACTCACAGATTTTGAAAGCATTCTAAGACTAAATTGTTAGTAAAATCTCTAAAACCTACTTGTTAAGGAGTTATGTGTAAAAATTCTGCTAAGGGATGATATATGTTTTACCTTGTCAGTACCACTTCTCAATTTGATGAAAGCAAAACAGTTCATTTCCAATTGCTCTAGCTGTTGTGAATAACAGCACAAAATAAGACATATCAGCTCACTTCTTGATTTCATTTTTATTTAAATAATAATTTTATTTTATTAAAAATAAGACTATCTACAGGTACACAAAAGCAGTATTTTAAAACTTATTATTTTATAAATACCTCTGTTTTGCATAAAGCCTTATGCACTGTAGGACAATTGGTGAGTGCAATAAAATGTTCTCTATCGATCTATGTCATAGCCCATTGCTTTGTTGCCTTGAGTGTAGTGTATAAGCCAGCCAGAACACAATCTTTTTTTCCCTTAGAAAGATAACAGCAGTGATCTACACTTTCTATTGCAGCTGTCAAGTTCAAATAAAATGTGGATAGTACATGTCACCCACCATGTTTTGGGAGGAGATAGCAAATCCTTTTTAGTCATTTATGTTTTCCATATCAATTTTCAAGATTTAAAAACTATTCAAGGACAAATATATGAGTCAGTTTTTTTCATTCACCATTGTACATGCATATTCCTGTTGTCATATATTTGTGACCTGTATGCATTATTTTATTTATAATATTTGCACATCATCATAGTTATATTTGTAATTTAAGCAAATTTTTCCTCTCATACTAATGTGTGTTGGTAAATGCAAAAATCTTAGAAATTTCACATAACACTGTTCAGAAATGCTTAAACTAAAATTATTTTTCACTTAGGATTCAGAAATAGTACATCCACTGCAACAGACTGGGAAGGATAAGGCAAGTCAATTATGCACTGGGTATTCAAAATTTTATGTAAGAAATAAATACTTTTGTTAATAACAGTAAAGGAAAAAGCTAAATTCTTTGCATATATGCCTCTCATTAAAAAATGTGTAAAACTGGTTGCTGTCACAAAGACCATTTCAATTGCCTGTTTACAGATTCTGATTTAGTGAGCTAAATCACACAGGTGTAAATGAGGTGAAATCTGACTGTTCATATCCATAAAAAGCCCAATTTCTACTTATAAAAGAGATACACAGGAATTAAAAGTAAATACATATAGAGCTAAAGAAGAAGTTTTGATTGCAGTTCAGGAAAAAAAGTTCTGATCTGATCCAGTAAAATTAAGTTTTTCACAGCATGCTTTAGTAGAAGAAAAAAAAAATCTTAAAATTTGAAGACTGTACAATAAATATTTCAAATTAAAATATTTAGTATGACACTGATCATTTTGATTATGTAAGATAGGAGACACAAAGGGTAAAGAGAGAACAGAAGATTTGTATTCTAGGTCATCTAGCTACAGCATGCAATCTTCCAAGAAGCATGAAAGGATACTTATTCATAAGACGATTTTAGACAGAGGTACATTGTACCTCTACAATTACACATCAGATGACCTGCTTGTTGCAATTCAAAATATTTATTGCATAAGAAAAAAATAACTCAGCAATCATACATTAGCAGTCCCAAGTTGCCCTAAAATGCTAAGATGGATGACTTTTTCAGACTGATGCAGATCAGTAAGACTTTTGAATCCCATGAGTGACTTCACTGGGGTTTGTTTAGCTAACAACCTAGAGAAGTGTCTGAGGATGACAATAATTTCATCAAGGTCAACTAAGCATGCCTGAATTTGCTAAATTGGAGCCCTAAAAGGCTTCATCTCAGCAATGCATTGCCAAGGTCCTGAAGGTAAAGCTTTTAATCAGAATGTTTTTGCACCATTTATACTGAATTCCTTTTTGTTTACCTTTCTGTTTACTTTTCATCTAGGGCTTGACAAGACACTTAGAACACATCATGCATAAACACTACAAAGGCTTGGTTAAATGCAATTCTTCCCTTTTCTCTGTGACAGAAATCCCAAGTAGATTGACTATACTTTTCAATTAACTTGAAAGCCATTCTGTTGACATCAGTCTGAGAGGTATCTGTACTCCTCAGGCAAAAGGAGCAATGAGTATGAGCAAAAAGTATGAGCAAAGCATAACATTTTTCCCGGTAGCTGCTGCTGAACTGTGCATCTTAGAGCTTCAGTAGATACAGAAAAACCTTTTGCAAAGGCCAAAGACTATTCTTCATTTACAGGCTATTCCAATGCAGTTTGGAATGAGAAATAAGCCTAAGAATGCAGAAACATTAAATCTATACTTACCATCTGTCAAGAGGTTTTATATACAATTATGCAATATATATAATTGTATATATTACAATATATACTATATATATTACAATTATATTTTATACAATATATACAATATATATTACAATATATACAATACAATTACAATATATAGTATGTTTTATATGCAATTTTTTCTCTATATTTATGTACATGTTCCGTAGGAAGCTGATTCAATGGAAGCATGAATGTACATGATCTTTTTTTTTAATATCCAAATTTTAATGCATTGTTTTAAGTTATGAATCTATGATAAATGATAATTTTTGCATATTCTACTCATAGGAGATGCATGAATTCATCTCAGTAAATGTGTTTCTAGAAACATAGAATCAGTGGTACTTATTACATACTGCACCATGTTTGGCAAATAGGATAGGACTCTTGTATGTGGATCACTTTTTACTGGTTAATACTTGCACTAATGGTCTTCTGAAGGATGAATTCAATTAAAGGGTCATGGCTAATGGAGATGGGTTTGCGTTCTTGTTAATTAGGAATTACATTCCTATCACAATCAAGTATGCCAAGAAGACATTCACCATTTACTGAAAATTCCTTTTTATTGAATGGTCATTTGGACCTCCACTTAAGAAGGATAATATGCTGTAATACCATAGGCACGAAGCCACACGTATCAAAATGGCAGAAGATGCACCTCTATGTAAGAACACAACATAGGCTCCAGTATCATTCCAGCAACATTGGAGACTTTCTTTGTGAATGCATGAGGCTGAAGCCCTCTCCTCTTAGCGGCAGCTCTACATACTGAATACGAGCTATTTAAAATTTCCTTTTTAAGTTGAATTTTACATCAGTATATTTTATGAAGGAATCTCCCAAACATGGTGTTAAGGTTAATCCTTTTGCCTCTACACTACAGGTATTTTCTACACTATTTTCTGACAATATGTGAGTATTTCTCTTGTTGCAATTTTCAAAATATCAGATTGAAATGGAATGAGTAGCTGTTAAAATAAAGTCACTAGTTACATAGGTTTTGTTAGTTTCATGTTGTAAAACCTATATAGAGACAAGTGTTGGGTTCCAAAATATGATATTTGCAGAAAGAAATTTGAATGGTCTCTGCAGAAGGCCATGGGGAACAAAAGTTGAAAAGCCCCTTTTCACTGACCTCATATCTGTGGACTCTTCCTGCCTTCTTCAGCAGGATGTAAAGAAACTCCTTACATGATGTTATCACATGTCCTGCCCAAGCCAGAGAATCCACATCCTAATCTCATCAGATTTCTGCATAAAACCCATTGTGTTCCCCCCTTTTGCACACGTATACTCTGTATCCCTTGCCCAATACCTAATCCCCCCTGTGAAATCCCCAAGATAAAGTAGGGTTTTTCCCATGAGGTAATTCCTAAGACCCCAAAAATGTGTTAAGCTGGGTTTTTCCCTTACCTCATCCTTGTGAAACCCCTCCATTTTAATACCAGGAATATGTAAACCCCCTCTTAAATATGTAAACCCTGAACCCTTAGAAATGAACTGGTAAGTCCAAATAAACTATTCCAGTTTTATGCCTCCCTGGGATCGTCTTAGCTTCATTGACCTCCGCAGACAAGAGTAAGAATGAAAGGGGTAATAATCTATGAAATACATTTAATTTTGACCCTTAGTTTGCTTTAAGCTTACTTCAAAACTAACATAATTATCTTTAAATATTTATTGATTACTTCTAGTTTGGGGTGATGGGATTACAATATATTTCACAAGTAAATAAACACCTCAATTACATTATCTTCAGATTCCTGTTCTAAATGGAGACTGAACTACATACAGAGGAGACTCGCTGCTTGCTCAGCAAAGGTACCAACAGTATTCTGCCTCTGTTGATTTTCCTAAGTAGTTTTTGTCCCTAAATAAACAGGCTGCTTTTAGGATAATAAAGCTTCCTTGGGTGATCTTGTGATGTGATAATGTAAATGTCATGTTCTTGCATTAAAGTTTTCCAGTCACAACCTCAGACAATCCCTGCAAGGGCTTTCTGAGAAGTATGTTTCCGCATCTGACCACTTGCTGTAACAGACTGCTGTCCATCTTAGCCAAAAACTTGAAACATCCACTGGAGCAGACACAAACGACAACTATGAATATCAGCTTGCACTTGCACCTATTTCATATTAGCTTAAGATGTGAAACTGTGAGCTGCGGCAGCTGAGGCAACAGCCATGCCACCCATCCTGCAGCTTGTGGTGCCATTGTGTAGCTGAGAGATGAGACTGACTGGTTATTAGCTAGCATGTGGCATGAATATTTCAGGAGTATAAACCAGAACACCTAAATTAATGACACCTCAGTTTTGTTCAGCTGAATTAATTGTGGCTTATTCAGATCAGCTCATGTTTTTCTGAAACAGTTCATTGAGCTCTAATTTTCTGATTTCCACCTCTGTCCTAAAATTACATTCTTGGATCATTAAAGCCCAAGAAGCTCAACAAGCTCTCCAAATAATTGGACAAGATAAAATTCTCTTTTTGAAATTAAGAACTACATTTTATTCACTAATGAATTTATTGCAGTAATAACAGAAATGACAACAGGAACAAAATAGTAAAGAAAATTATTTTCTAAAGGGAAACCACAGTTACCAGACACCTTTTTCTTTTTACTGTCTTCAAGGTAGTTTCAATTTTGCTAAAATAAGAGTACACAGACCAGTATGATTTCAATTTTCACAGAAAATACCATAGACTTCACAGCACTGAGAAACCTCACTTTAATAATCTTCCTTAGTTATTCCAAGGTTTATAATTCAACTCATTGAGAACAACATCAGGCCCGTATAACTCCTATGAGGAACTATTCACTTTGTACACTTAAACATCAGATTACTTCTTAAGAATACAAAGTAAACTCAGATTCCTCAGGAATAATAGGTCAAGGTCTTCTGCTGTTTAATGTAAATTTACAGCATTTAACGAAATGTTTAATTTTTACTAAAAAGAATTTATCAACCATTGTATGAAAAGCGACAGGTCCTTGTCATTATTGAGAATATGCACACTTACAAATAGTTGGGGAAATACAATCCTATATTCTCTAGGAGACAATTAAAAAACATTTGTCAATACATGGCAGTATAGAATATATCAACAACTGGCTGCTGCTAGCTTACAGTTTGAGGACACACCATAATAACTTGATATTCAAGTGCATGACTGGGAAAGCTGTCGACAAACCTGTTGTTTCTGTTTGTTTTTGGAAACAAATGGAACCTTTTATTCCCTAAGAATCTTTACAGAGGAAAGGTATTATTCCCTATGAGTATTACACAGACAAAGGTCCTTGTATACCTGCTTAAGCAGAAAACTTTCCTAAAATTCATAGGTGCCAAAAAAAACCCACCACTTCCCCGGAAGTCCTCTTATTACCATCTTGGAATGAGATCATGAATTCAGAAATAAATAAGTCGGGGAGGTATAAAAAATAATTTATTACTCTTGAATAATCAAGCTAGATATAGTGAAAACGTTTGTGAGAAGCTAATTGGCAAAGTGGAGTTTTCTTGTTCTCTTTTTCTGTAAGATAAATTGTTAAACAAAATATCAAGGTTGTGTATATATTTGTTCATTTATTCTTTGTAAACAGCAATGTGTTGAATTAAGATTTATTGAGAATAGTTTACAAAGATGTACCTGGGAGATGTGGAAAATATTTATTTTTAATAACAAAAAGTGTTACAGAAACTGATAATATATTTTCAACTAGAAGTGACAGGTTTGTTTCAGATGATGCATTTTATTATCTTTTCTCGATGCTTCAGGCAGCTAGGGAAGTATGCTTTTAGTGAAAAATGTATAGGAAAAAGAAAGAACAACATTTCAATAAAATAAATTTAAAAAAACCAAACAAACATGTCCTGCTCTATGAAATTAATGTTTCTGTCATGTCTATTTTGTTCCTAGGTATTATCAGAAATAATTCTTACCTGTAAATTAAAATTGATAATAAACCATTAATGATAAAGTAGGGATAATTTGCAAATACAGTTTTGCATTTGAATTTTTCCTTCTAGCTTCTAGCTTAATTTTTTTTTTCACTTTTCTCACTTTTTTTTTTTTAATCTCATAAGGATTAGGAACACAGAAATAGATAGTCTGCACATTTGAAGCATCCAGAATGTTGGTCTTCAAGAAGAATGCTGGATTCACAAGATTCAGGGCAACATTGTGTCCTGGTTCCAGCCAGGACAGGACTAATTTTTGCAGTAGCCAGAAGCAGTGGTTGTTCTATACACCCTTACATCACTGACAGGGGCAGGGGGAAGGGATTCTCTTCCATATGGTGGCAGTTTGTGTATTACCACCTTCCACATGGTGAGCCTTTCTTCTACACTCCTTTATTAATATTGTTGCTGTTACCATTCATAGAATAATAGAATATGTTGAGTTGGAAGGGACCCACAAGGATCATCAAGTCCAACTCCTGGCCCTGCACAGGACTATCCCCAAGAGTCACACCATGCGCCCGAGAGTATCATCCAAATGCTTCTTGAACACAGACAGGCTTGGCGCTGTGATCACTTCTCTGGGGACCCCATCCCAGTGCCTAACCACCCCTCTGAGTGAAGAACCCTTTCTAATATCCAACTTAAACCTCCTCTGACACAGCTTCAGGTCATTCACTCAGATCCTGTCACAGGTCACCACAGAGATCAGTGTCTGCCCCTCCTCTTCCCCCCACAAGGAAATTGTAGACTGCGATGAGGTCTCCTCTCAGTTTCCTCTTCTCTATTTCATTGCCATTTCTAGTAAATTGTTCTGATTTCAACACGTAAGCTTTACCTTTTGTGCCTCCAATTCTTCTGTGCATCCTACCACAGGGGGAGAGGGAATTAAGCAAGCAGCATATGGTTTGGTGTGTTTCAGTGGGAACACCAAATTGGGGAACATCATTCCTAAACCAGGACACATTGTAATTTCTGGCAATACTCATTTTGGTACACCAAATAAAATACGTGAAAACTCATTATTTTTTGTATAGAAATTATGGATTTTTTTTTTAAACTTTGTTTTCATAAGAAGTTTTATGGGAAAAAACCTTGGCTTTGTAACTATATGTCCTGGACAGCTTCAGCATCTTTCAGAAATCTCAGAAATGTTTTTGACTGTGTTTTAATTCACTTGCATGGAATATTGCTCTAGTGCCAAAATCAATTTCCCAAAAACCAATTGACAAAAATGGTATTCAAGATTCAAGTCTTGAAATAAAATACACAGCGTTCATTTTAACACTCTTTACAGTTCAAGATTCAAATGGTGAACCAGAGCAGAAACATCCTCTGATGATAATTTCTGGATATTCAAGTCGGTTCAGGAAATAGTAGTGACCATGCAGGTTTTCACTTTCAGTAGGTTAAAATAGGGAGATAAAACACTTCCACTGCAGCAGTCTTTCCTCCCTCTGAGATCAGTGTGTAGGCAGTGAAGGAAGATACTTTTCTTGTCGGTTGCACTCCTGTTTGAAAAGACTGTACTGACTCTAAGTCTTATTTTACTAAGCTTTTTATTTAGCAACCATCTGTTTGTGTGATATATCTTGTACTTTAAAGGGACTGTCCAGCAGATTTATCGACAGTTTGTTATGTAGGCAGAAGGGAAAGAAATGTATATTAGATAACCCATGTTAATGCTGCCTGGGCTGCATTGGAGACAGAAATAGGATAGGTGGTTTATGGTACTTGATCTCAGATCTAGAACACAGTACCCCTGCATCTACATTTGTGCAGACATAGCCTGAGGTGTATGAAATTTTGACCTCTCAGTCCCTTTCAGTAACTTTTTCAATTGATGAAATTTTTGAATAAAAAAAGGTATCAAATAAAGTTATGGTGTTTGGATTCTTTTCTGAAAATAAGACCTAGGCAGAGAAGAAAGACTTCATGTGTCAAGTTGATTGCAGAGCTGCTGCATGACCTCATTATTAGCCATAGATACTCCTACAGAGAGCATGGATACACACTGCAACTGTGGAGAAACATCTTGTATAAAGCATACTGCAATTTCTGATTACTTTTGCTCATAATTTCACATTGCTTTGAGGAATACATTTATTTTAGTTTTGGGAGTAGAAAATGACAGTGTATATCTATATAGAGGAAGAGTTTAACTGTTTTTGTTTATAGAGTACACAGATGTGAGATAGTTATCTATAAGCTATGGTAAGAAAGACATATGCATAGGTCTCTAAAATAGAGAAAATTAGTCTTGCTTAAGTACCAGAAGCAGTCCAGTTGTAATAACACAGAACTTGATGAAGGCTCTCACTTTTATCCTTGTAGATACATGCCGCATCACCTCAAATAACTTCTGTCTTCATTTAGGCATGATGTGATGAAAAGTGAAAGCATTTTGCTGTCCCTCGTTGCACATTTTTCTCCTTGAAACTATGAGACCATGCAGTTTTGCTTAATATTCTTCAAAGGTTGACAGCCGGCACGAGTTATCTGCAGAGTTACCTATAAATAAGCGATCCATAAAATGCGTAGAAATCACATCAGGTGGTCAAGTCTGGAAAAGGCAATGAGTTGCATAGCTCTCTATTTTTTGAGTTTACTTCTTCTTCCTTGATATAACTTCAAATTGAATTGTTAGGAAGCACAAACTGAAAATGGTCTGTCTCAAAAAATAATCATCAATTTAATTAAGAGAAACTATTAGGTTCATAGTCATTGAAATAATAAACTTGTTACCATTCAGACATAGACTATTTTAGACAGAAAATGCAGTTTGTAACATACTTATACTAGACTTGTAAAATATTTTGCTTCAAATTATATTGTAAATATGGTTTAAGGATGGCAGTAACAGCCCAGATTTCATTATAAAAAAGAGCTTCATTTTTGTTTGCAAATAATCCAGGATTGAATCTAGATCCTTTTGGTCACATTTATTATCTTTAATTACTTCATGAAATCTTTGAATAAATGACCATTTATAAATAATCTTTTTTACTTTTTGCTGTTTATGGGTTTTTGTTGGAGCTTTTTGGTTTGGTTTTGGGGAATTTTTTTGGTTTATTTTTTGAAGGTTTTTTTGTTTGTTTGTTTGTTTTAATTACACGTTTTTCCGCTTCTTGACAAAATAATGGCAATATTTAAATAGAGAGTTATTGCTATAATATTACCCCAACAGTGAGTAGGCTGGAGATGCACAAGAAAGTGGGAAGGGACACAGCTAGGACAGCTGACATCAACTGACCAAAGGGGTATTCCACACCCTGAGTTCAGCAGTATAAAGCTGGAAAAAGAAGAAGGGGGGGGGACACATTAGGAGAGATCACATTTGCCTTCCAGAGCAACCATTATGTGTGATGGAGCCCTGCTTTCCTGGGGATGGATGAACACCCGCCAGCCTATGGGAAGTAGTGAATGAACTCCATATTTTGATTTGTTTGTGTGCATGTTTTTTTCTTTCCCTGTTACACTGCCTTTATCTCAACCTTTAGGTTTTCTCACTTTTACACTTTTTATTCTCTCCCCTATCTTAATGTGGAAAGAGTTAGTGAGAGGTTGGACAGGGTTAAACCACGACAATATACTTGAACCATTTCAAGAATGTCTATTTGTTGCTTAAATGAGACTGACTCTAACTTCTTGTTCAACAATGCAGCTTCTAAACTTATAAGAGGACAAGTTAAATTCAGGACCTTTTCCCAGAAAAATCAAAATAACAGGAAAAGATATGGATATCAACTGATTCTTGGTGTCCATGCTAAGTTAGATTTCGCTTTGAATGGAAGAAAACATAAAGTATCTGCAACAAAGAACTGTAAGTGGCTTCCTTAGAAGTTTCTGAGTAGCACATATTCTTCCACAAAGAACACAAGGTCACAAAACCATATAGATATTGTAACATAAGAAACCACAATGGACATTCACAAAAAGAAGAGGTGAGAAATCTGAAAGACAAAGCAGATATATATCGGATATATATAAAAATAGAAATTATATGCATCTTTTCAAAAACAGGAAAGTATGCTCCATTGAGTATATGTCAAGTTATGCATTCATGGAGAAGAATAACTGGGAAAATATTGATCTTATCTCCTGTGTACGACATGTCAGTAAGCAATTTTGTCCCATTTTCTAACAGCATGTATTCTTTTTTTTTTCTTTTGAGCTTTGTACTGAAACATAGTTTTTAAAACAGACTGTGAAGACAATCCTGGGTGGGTAGGGCAATGATAGATGATATGCATCTATCTATATGCATATCTAGAAGGCACTATGATAGATGCCTTCTTTGTTCTTTTTTCTTTATTTTTTTTTTTTTCTTTTTTTTCTTTTTTCTTTTTTTTTCATTTTTAGTAATCATTGATTCCATTTTATTTATGTGGAAAGAAAAGACTCTATTCACATCATGATCTAATTTTAACTTGAAAAGCTAAAAGTTAACAAGTTCATTCTCAGTAACATTTTTTAATGCTATTTTAGTGTCTGTTCAAGTATGTCTTCTGAAATGGATATAAAAAGGAAATTTTGCATTTATGTGTCTTTCAATTTTGGAATTTATCCAAAGGAAAAACATGAGCTATTTACACTAAAGCCCATTATTGAAATGAAACTAAATAGTCTCATTTAATATCTGTAAATAAAATTAGTATGAGCATGAAAAGTTCTGCCATCTATAGAACAATCAGCCTTTGGAAGAGTTCTTCATTTGGAACACTAGGTGCAAAACATCTGACTAAATTAGAAGTGAAGGTCATTAAGTTTGTGAACAGAAGTACACTGGGTAAACTAGGAAGTAACTGATGTCTGGGGTTCTCATCATATCACATTCAGTAATGCAATATAGTATAGAGACCTTGAATATTTCAAGTTCAGCAAACTGCCATCAAATCTAAAGTAATTTCAATATGATCCTCTTTGGAATATTCATGTTTCTGCTGTAAAAGTCTATAGCCCAGTTTGCTTCATAAATAATACTGTTTATTAGAAAAAGGAAATGAAACCCAAAGAAGTAGCAACAAGTTTTCAAAAGAGTAGGCTGTCACCAAGTAAATGCATCTATGATGAATTTTAGACTTTCCAGACTGATGAGGTAAGAGGAGCACAAACCGCCCTTGTTGCCTAATGATTGTTGCACATCAGTTGAGAATATTTTCAGTCTGCTCTTGAACCTCTCTTGGTGGTCTTTGTGGATCACGTCTCTTAAGAAGTGGGCACAGCTATCCCAACATTTAAGTGACTGACATTTTAAAGTACTGTGACACATTATTGATCAATTACTTAATATATCATTTCATAATCAACAAACAGAATTTTCATTAAAATTATTCCATCATCTACCAAAAATAAGCAAGGCTTATTTAGCTTGTTTGAATGCAGGTTCTTGCCATTCTTTGATGTAATGTGAAGACCTTCTCTGTTTTGTTTACCACAATGCTCTCCTGCCCTCACCAGTCATTTTCTATGTTTCCAGATGATACGTAGGACTAATCTCTTCCAGCCTAACAGAAGTATTATCACTGCCATAGGAAGTTAAGCTTCTCTCCACATTTCCTCCTGCTTGCTGTGGTTTTTAATGGGCTTGGTCTAGCTTATGCTATTGCTGAGTTAAGCTAAATTCAAATGCCACATCCTCATTTACAAAGTCAACATCTTCCTTATGACTACCTTTTCAAAGCCTAGACCCAAATCTGAATAACAGTGCTAACCTGCTGGCTCTGCTAAACACATTTCAACTCAGGATGCACTGAGAAAAAACCCCAAAGTATTGGGTTTCCAGACAGCAGCCAGAAACCGTAAACATCTTAGAAGACTTGATCTTCACTATCCACATACATAGTCATTACAAGAACTTGTCTAAACCCAAAGGATTACCTAACCTTAAAAAAAATTCAAACAGTACATTTTTACTCTCAGCTGGGAACAAGGCCAAGCATTTAACTTTTCAGCTTTTTATATTAATTTTTTGTAAACCTTCACTTTCTGTTATCTTTGTTTCTACCTGTGTCACCATGTTCAGTACAAGTCTGGATTTCCTGTCTTTTTAGTAGCCTTGACTCAGTTGTACCCAAGACTTTGCTGTACAGTAGGAAGCTGTAAAATGGTTGTGCCTTTCAATGTGACATTTAGAGTAATGATACAAGATAAACAGTTGGTGAAACATCTCTGTATTGTAGAAAGCTTTGTTGAATTAAAGACTCATTTAAGTAATTCGAAGCAGACAAAGAGTTTGATACCTTCAGACAGATCTTGATAAGATAAATCTAAGCATCTTTGAACTGCTGAACATCGCAACAAAGGTCCCTTGATGATGCCTGATATTCTACTCAGAAGCTTAGAAATACCAATACTGGGTTTCATTTCTGATGTTTCCATCTGGTTTTTATATTATTTTTGGCCATTTAACTGATTTGCATAATTGCAATTATTGTGAAACAGCCTAAAGTTGTGATTTGATAGCTATAAAATGTTATGGAGTTGGATTAATGATATATTAGAAAAGTCACATTTAGTATATGCTTCAAAGACTAAATACATCTCAGTATTTCTCAGTGTCTTTGCTCTTCAAGACAATAATCAAATGTGTTTTTTCATATAGAAATTGGGTCTCTTGGCAATCTAGTTTTGTAGATGTTTTCAGCAAATTGAAAGAACTCTACTTCACACCAAATAAAAAATGGATTCAATTTCACTTTTCATGTGTTTGATACTAACACAAACAGAAAATAATTCAGTTAATGACTGAATTAAATAGCTGGCAAAATTAGATAAGGTTAATGATCTGTTTTAGCCTTATATTTTATGTGCCTACTGAGACTACTTTTTACAGATATTTATTGGGTGTTTATTGTGTATACAGTAAGACATAAACTAAATTCATTAGTAACATATAAGAAAAACAAATTTTCCTTTTGAGCATTAAATATAGCTACATATAGACACAGCAAATGCAAAAATCTTTAAATGAAAAAACAGTGAGATCTCATGTTTGTTTGAATAATATTATTTATTTGCATAGACCATAGTTATGGGTTCTTTTTTGCATTTTAACAAATATGGATTGCACTAGAGCAATAAATACTGACAAGTTTATTCGCAAAGTGTAACTAAATTATGTTTATTATGGATTTTTTAATTTCTTCTTGGAAATATGGGTTATAAAGCTAAAATGCATATATTTTCAACAGCCAGTCTGA
The DNA here is from genome assembly GCF_036250125.1 of Pseudopipra pipra. Taxonomy (NCBI): domain Eukaryota; kingdom Metazoa; phylum Chordata; class Aves; order Passeriformes; family Pipridae; genus Pseudopipra; species Pseudopipra pipra. The sequence continues at coordinate 77,416,763 of NC_087549.1, read as the reverse complement.
TTTTATTATTTCGATCACAAGGTACACCTTTATATATTTTAATGGGTTTCATAATTATTTTATAGATTTTTTTTGAAGTAAACATTAAAATAATGCACAGCAGTTTACATTTCACACTAATTTTTACAGACTTTCCTTTTCTGACGACATATTTATACTGTTATCATTTAACTATCCTTAAAATAGCTTAAATATATTGTATAATCCAATAATAATGATGCATTTACCTGGGAGTTTTTCTTACTTTTTTTTTTGTTTGTTTATCTGTGTGAATATGTCCAGGTTCATAATTGCTGCTAACAGGAAATACAGAATTTTAAAGAGTCTTCATCTACTTGGAATTTTTTTCCCTGACTCTACTATCATTAAGTACATTTTAACTGACTCGGCACTCTTAGAAATAGATTGTCATAAAATCTGTATGGGTCACCAAGAATTTATATAAAAACATTCTCTTTCAAAGCCTAATGCTAGTATCTCAGTATTCAATTCACCCCTTTACATTAGCCTCAAACTGCTTTGGACCTTTTGGATCACGTAAAAATATACACGAATGTGTGACCTGTGCATACTTACACTAAAACACACACACACATGTACATACATAAATATACATACAACCATATATACACATATATACTGATAGATAGATAGATAGATAGATAGATATACACTCATATATATGTGTGTATATATACAAATATACATATCTTGACCCGAGGTAACTTAGGAAAAGGACATGATAAAAGAGAGCAACTTCCTGAGAATTTTTAATTGGGATGATCCAGTCACAAATGTCAGCTTCGTACCTGTGATTGGGACTTTCAGTGATCACAAACTGAAACACAGGAGATTTCTGCTGAACAACAGGGAACACTTTTTCCTGTGAGGGTGTCTAAGCACTGGCAGTGGTTGCCTGAAGAGGCTGTGGAGTTACTATCCTTGAATGTATTAAAAAACATCTGGATGTGGTCCTGGGCAACTGCCTCTGGGTGAAAGGGGGTTTAGATCATATGAATTCCAGATCCAACCTCAACCATTCTATCATTATGTGATAAAATTCCATTTGATAGCCAATCTTAAAACAGTGTCTTCCCAACCTCTTGATCTCATGGTTCTCTAACTTCTGTTTGTATGAGTTGTGGGGTAGTGCTATCATTCACAGAGCCTTCAGATCAAAAGGAAATGTGGAGACTTCCTGGTGTCAGTCTCCTCCTGTGTTGCTTCCAGCAGAAAGACAACTAGTCCTTTAAGAAATAATATACCTAAACAGAAACAAATATTGCAACTGGGCTGGTTAGTTTGATAGTTTGGAAACTATTCAAAAATTCCATTTTTTATGTCCTTTTTCTAGCTTTCTTTTATCTCACTTTCACTCTCCTAATTGAGTTCATTTAAGGAATTATTTAAGAGCATGCATTAACTTTACACTCAACAAAACCCAGTGTAAAAAATAACTCCCCTTACACATAAACAGACAAACATGATGAAGAAACACCTATTAACTCCACAGAAATGTGTGTCAAGCAGTTCAGCAAGATGAAGAAGGTAGTACCTCTGGGAAGCTTCTAGTAAGAAGAGTATGATGAATGATGAAACGGGCTCTGCAATACATTCTGCAATGTTTCAGTTGGCTAAAAATCATGTTTATTGCCTGGTCTTTTTAAATTATATTTGTTTTATGGTGGTGCATATGAGTAATGAAACAAGTGCTAAAAAATGGCTGTAAAAGAACAAATGTTTGGAACTTTGCTAGTCTTCTCAGGTAGGTTACATTTTATATCAACTTATAGTTTTTCCAATGCTCAGATATTGCAAGCTCCATGTTCCAGGAGTACTTAAATAAAGTACTCAATATTGACCCAAATAGATAAAATCTTTTTTTGTTTAACTTTAAAATATGAATCAGACCAATACTTATCAGAAAATGAAACATGAGATTTCTACCTCTCCACAGAATTCTCAGCAAGTATTGATCACATTTAAATACTTAACTTTATTGACTCTTTTTTACTACTATTTTTCTTAATATAGTTATGAAATATTATTCTTAAGCATTAACTATGCTGAGAAGTGTACTCACAGACATGAAGTATATTATCTGATGTTTCAACTGCGCAAATACTGTGAGCAGATAATGCTGTGAAAAACTTTCCTACTCATTCATCATCAGTCTTTGATGTGGCAAACAGAGCAAAGAATTATATTTGTGATTCTTAATAGCACACTGTGTCTTTGTATTTATGCAAAATATCTAACTTTAACTTGTGAATTTTGGAGTATTTGAACCAAACTTTTGTCTCAGTAGTAGGATGTTGTGTGAACTCCACATAAATTAAAAACAAAATAACTTTAAACTCTCTGGAATGTAATCCTTCCCCCTAGCCTTCTACCTATTATCAGTTTTCTTACATTTTTATTTGAAATGATACAGTAAAATAGTATTTTCAACTTTTCAACATAAATACAACCTGTCAATTTGAAGGGAACACTATGCATCTATAAAGAACATTCATTTTGGAGATTTCTAAAGATAACTGGATAGCACTTCAATCATCAAGAAGTTTTCTGTATTGTCTGTAATTCCAAGGAAGTGTACATGTGAATTCTGAGAGCTTTTCTGAATGTTGATGTCAAGTTGCCTAGAACATCATGTTATCTTACAGCACAGAACACCTAATATAGAACCTATTATAGTTGCTGAGGGGTCTCAGAGTTTTTACTATAAGTAAATAAAGTATATCACACAAAAATTGTGAAGAAAAGTAGAAAAAATTACTTTGATAGTAAATATGAAGGAAAGAAGAACCTATGCATCAGATTCAGTATCACATCTGTAGACTTGTTTATAGTCATACATGTTCATTACACTGGACTCAGAGTGCGATATCTGACACTTGGTGAACATCAGTGTATGAGTAGCCCAGTTAGGCAGATGTGAGCACTTACCATATAAAATACAAAATAAATGTGAGGAGGATTTTAAAAATCTTACTTGTGAGGAGGATTTTAAAAATATCACTATAAGATAAGTATTCGAACCTAGTAATTCTACTACAGAATTCCAAGAACACAATAAAAAATAAATTAAAAAAAAACTTTTCCCAAATATTTTTTCTTAAATACTATTAAATGGATACATATTATCACATCATACCTTGTGAATTATTATTACTATTACTAAGTCAGAATTAGTCTCAAGATAGAAAAAATGCAGAATGATTGAATGTAAAAACTAATTTTCCAATGATATATTCTGTATATTTTTAGAACAATAACTATAACTATAAATAATATAGTTATATTATATAAATAGTTATATAATTATATAGTTATATAATTATATAGTTATATAAATATAACTATAAAATAACTATACTTTCCAGACAAAAGTGTTAATATAAATAACTTCCTCAATCTATTTCAAAGACATTTTTGTGGTAATAATAACTATCGGTTTTCAGTATTTTGCATTTTATTTTACTAGTCATCAATGTCTAGTGCTTGAGTGGTTATTTTACTCCAGAAACTGGATCTCCATCAAGATTCAGTGAACACCTCAGGTGTTTAGTCAGTGCCAACTGTTCAATTTGTTACTGTTCAAATTAAGAAAAGTTCACCAGTTTCTCAGCTGATGTAAACCTGAAGCACTCTTTTTACTTCTGTGAAGGAATACTAATCTATACCACTTTAAGAGATGGAAGCTATTTACCATCCCTCTTTACGTCTTCATGGTTCAACACTTAGAGTGAGAACTAAACGAGAGACGATCCCTCAGAAGCCTTCCACTGAAAATAGGAAGGTTTATATATTCACAAAGGAGACCTTGTGTAGTGCTAATTGGAGGTCATCAGGTATTATTTAGTCTCATACTGCCTTAGGAATCATTTTCAAGTCTAGTTCTTACAAATGTTAAAGCTTAAATTCATTACCTAAAAACATCTATAATTTTTTAACAGATCCCTGAAAAACAGTACGGTTTTCCTGTAAATATTGAAATATTGACAATAGTTACTCATGCTATTTGGTTTTTAATTTTTTCCATAATTTACTGAACAAAATTGTTTATAAAGGAAAACAAAAGTACAGAATTTTTTTTCAGCTATAGATCAATAACATAGAAATGTGAAAATAAATATCCTATGTGAAATTTTGCTCAGGGGAAAAAGTATATGTCATTATAGCAGTGTAGTGTCTACCGTAATAAAAAAACCCTAAAGCCTGGTTCCTCTCAAAGTAAACAAGAAAATCAAACATAAAAATAAAGTGCATCTATTGGTGATCAAATATAGCAGACTAAGGTAGAGCTCTCCTGTTCACTAAATATTTGCAAACATACAGCCTCACTATGTTGATACCACCTGCTAACTACATATTGCTCTGTGATACATTTCATAATAAGTCTACTTTTTTTCAAATGCCTTATCTTGTAAATTGTACAAGGTCATAAAATTTTTCTTATGGCAAAGTATAAAATGAAACAGAGAGTGATTATAAAGAGACAGTTCTGTACTAGCTGGAATCCTGCAACCGAACAAAATAATGGCTTATACAAATGGAACGATACAGTGAATAATTCTTATATAGGGTCACATGTATTCAATCTGTGTTGCAAGTGACAAATCTAAGATCTTTGGAAATAGAAACCTCTTTCACAATTTTTTTGTGCAGTGAGATTATCTTTAGAAAGATAGGATCTCTGAAGAGTGAATAGCTTTTCAAATACTTCCTAGAATCCTGACAGCTTTCAGTCCAGGTATTTTTTCTCCTAGTTCTTTAAAAGACTTGTCAGTTCTTGGTTTTTGGCACGTAGATGCTCATACACTCATCAGCTGGCCTATGGTATCCCATTTCTCCCTACTCCTGTCAATAATCACTCTCAAGCTTGGCAGATACTGCTGATTTTTCCTTTACTCTTTTACTGCTGATTTGCTCACTTTAAAATAGCTGTTCTCATTTCTATGCCTGGAACACACACTTTTTCTTCAGTTCTCTTCTCCGTAGCACAGGAATCCTCTCTACTCATGTCGTTCGCTGCTAAAGTCATTCCTGTACCGCCTTGCTCTAATGAGCTATTTATTTTTCTGATGTGTGATGACTGTTACTATCATGTTTTCAGTGCTTACAAGTATGCTGTTTCCTAAAGAGTCATGTGATCATAAGAACTTGCTTTTAAAGATGTGTGTCTGGCTAGCTATGGATGTGGATATGTACTATCTGCCGAAAAGGTGCTTGTTTGCCTTAAAAATTGAGTATTCTGACATTGTATTCTATAAGTGAAAGATTGCAAGGGTGTTTGAAACACAGATCATATGTCTACACATTTTTTCAAATTTCAGAAAGGTTTGCACCTCTCAAGGCACATAACCTGTGGCAGGACATTCCCCCCTGGAATGTGACCAAGACAATGATCTATTCGCAAATGTATCAGTGATGGGCTGTCTCAGTTTAAAGAGACTGGAGTGTTTTGCTAAGGAGGATGAGTTATGAGGTAGACCAAACTCCTCTCTCTCAGCAATTGTAAATCCGAAATTAAGAGGCTTCAACTGAGGAAGTATGGAGAAAGGAAGAAACAACAACTCTTTATTAAAGGATATATGTATATTGGCAAAACCAGTAAGAGAACACAAAAACAACTAAGCAATAATCCTGTACCCAAAAAGTTCCCTTCAAAAAGGAAACAGTTTGATACTTCTCTGTCCTCTAGCACGGTTCTAATCACGGTTGGCAGGGGGTGCTGTTGGATCACTGGAGGAGCAGAGGCTGCAATACTCTGTGTTGGTCGGCAGGGGGTGCTGTTGGGCTCTGGTAGGCGCCACATGGGGGCCCCGGATCACAGGAGAAGCCAAAATGGAGATCTCTCACCCCCACCAAGGAGGGGAAGGGGAATAAAGGGGAAAGGAAGGCGGTTTCCTTCCCACAAAACGCATGCTGTCTGCGGCTGGCTGTAGACAGGACTCCCCCTTTGTTCGTCACTGAGCACAAACTCTCCGATGAAATCTGAGCAGATTCGGCTGGCAACAGAGCAGACCAGAGAGGCCAGAGAACAGCCAGATGACCAGGTTGAGAGCAAAATGGCTTCCGAGCTTTTTCCAACACACCTTGCCCCTGTTAAGGCCCAAAGTGAAGTGTTCCCCATTTGTAAGGAGAGGAGGAGAAAAAACTCCTTCCCCCTCCCTGCAGGTTTGGAAGGGTCATTAGCCTGGAATGTAGTTCTGCCAGCCAGCTCCTTTGTGTAGTTAATCACCCAAGGCAGAGAGCTGTCCTCCCCATTCAATATCCCTCCCCCACATGCAGCAGGGGAAAGAAAAATTCCCATTTACTTTTTTTAGAAGAAGTAAACCCTTGGCATGGGCTGAGAGGGGCACCAGGCAACCAGTCTGGCTTCAACGCTGAATTAACATCCTGATGGTGAGGCAACTACTGGAGTCAGGTGACTATCAGTCTATCACTCTATATTGTAAAAGTCCAGTCCACTTTCATACAGTTGTGTTCGTCTAACATAACTCTTCTTGGCATGTATGAGTTCATATTCCTCCCTTGGGGTGGGGACACTCCTCAGAGTTTCCCCTTGAGGTTGAGAGAAAGAGATCTCCCCACAAGTGTTGGTATGGGTGAGTTACATCAATCCCTAATTAATAATTATTTCTTTTTGCTAGCTTTGATACAATTGCTTTAATATAATTGCTTTGACATAGTGCACTATTCTATCTTATACTATACTACTAGTAGCTTTAGCTTTTATGTTGTACACTATATAATTCTGATTAAGATCTTTTGCCTGATGATTTGTAATAATAAACGATTCATTTTATATAAATATTCTCAGTTCACCATCATTAAAACTTGCAGGACAAAAGTGTTTCAATCACACCTCTATAATTTCTTAAATTTAAACTGTTGACAAAATCTGAGGCTAAGACTGGCTCCAACCACACCTTGTCTCCTCTCTGAGAACGGAAGGGGATCCTTTCTGCACCTTGTGACTCAACGGCAGGGCTTCTTTAGTGAACTTTGTCTAAGCCTTCCATTTCCACCTTTGACAAACCAAAAGAGATTTTATTAGGGATCCCTGTAGTTTTATAGTTTCAGAGTTTTTTTGCAACTGTTCTAAAGTTGGTTTTCTAAGGCGTCAAATGCTACATTTATTAATTGAACTGGAGACTAACATGATGTTCACAAAACCAGATTGGGAAATCACAAAATTCGGTGTGGAAATTGCATGTTTTTCTCATTGAGAAAGAGATTAGCCATGGTTTTTTACAGCCATGGAGTAACTGTTCTGAGCCGTCTAATTATGCTTTCTTTTACAGATAATTTTGAAATGTAAGTTTTCCACAAGGTATTGGTATCAGCAAGAAGCAGTATGTTCTTACCATCAAGACTGAGAGCTATTTTCTAAATTACCTTTCAACTTCAACCAGGCACAGTGGGTCAGAGTTCCCCACATGCAAGCTGTTAATACCAGAAATCAGAAGCACCTAGCTGGTGCAACATTTGTTCCATGAAAAAACAGTCAGACAGGAGGGCTGCAAATACTAAAATGTCAAGAAAAGGACTCATCAGATATCAGGTGTTGCCCAGTATATCTATGTTACTGAATTCCTCTATAATGAAATGCTCTTCTTTAAATGAATTAATTTCATTTTAAGAGGGGAAAATTAATTCACTGACCACCAGAAGTTTTAGAACAATTTTCCCAGTTTTCTGTGTGGTATATGAGGTCAGTGTATTATTACAGTCCCACTAAACGGAAAACTGGCATACCTGTCATCAGGTAAACAATTTGCTGAATTCTTCTTACTCATAGCTGTGACTCAGCCATTTTCCTGGGCAACCTCAATGCACACACCACCTTTTGGTGAAAGAAATTTTTCCTAGTATCCAACCTAAACCTTCCCTGGTGCAACTTGAGGCTATGTTCTCTTGGTCTGTTGCTTGCAGAGGCTGACCTCCACCTCACTACAACCTCCTTTCAGGTGATTGTAGAGAGTGATAAGGTCTCCACTGAACCTCCTTTTCTCCAGGCTAAACAACCCCAGTTCCCTCAGCTGCTCCTCATTAGATTTGTGCTTCAGACCCTTCCCCAGCTTCGTTGCCCTTCTCTGGACATGCTCTAGTACCTCAATGTCTTCCTTGTAGTGAGGGGCCAAGAACTGGACACAGGATTTGAGATGTGGCCTTACCAGTGCCAAGTACAGAGAGACAATCAGTGCCCTGGCCCTGCTGGACACATTATTGCTAATACAGGCCAGGATGCCATTGGCCTTCTTGGCCACCTGGGCACGCTGCTGGCTCATGGTCAGCTGGCTGTCAACCAATACCCCCTGGTCAATTTTCACTGGGCCACTTTTCAGCCACTTAGCCCCAAACCTGTAGCAGCTCATGTGGTTGTTGTGACCCAAGTGCACGACCTGACACTTTGCTTTACTGAACCTCCTACAGTTGGTCTTAAACCATCTATCCAGTCTGTCCAAATCCCTCTACAGAGGCTTCCTACCCTCAAGCAGATCAACATGCCCAAACAACTTGGTGTCATCTGCAGCCTTACAGAGGGTACACTCAGTCCCCTCATCAAGATCATTAATGATGACTGCGTTTAGTAAAAGATGTACCCAAATACTTCAGCTCAACAAAAGATCATGTTCTGTTAAATTAAACAGAAAACTAAAAAAAATAGGCCTATGCTCAAATTGCATTTAAGACCTGTTAAAAACAGTATTTCAGTTTGTAGGATTACCTTTATCCTCATTGTAAATCTGTCATCTTTGTAGTTTTCATCCAAGAAAAGAAAAGCTAGCTCTCCAGGTATCCGAGACTGATGCCCTTATTGAAGGGTTGGAGATTATGATAACAGAAAAAACAAGACTTCAAGGTGAAATGAAAACTGATTTGCCCCCACTCTTCTGTAAGATAGGAGGGCCTTTTCACCACTGAGTCTGAAAGCCATATTTAGCTCACCGGAAAAAAAAAGACCTAGTAAGGACAATGTCCTCTAGAAAATGTGATTTATATTCAGGGATTTGGTCATCTCCCAGTGAGTAAATGCAGAGAGACCTATTTATTAACTGGGAAAAAGTATTTCTGGACTAGTTTGACCTCTGGGCTACCTGAATGTGTCTTTTTATAAACTGCTGGACAAGAATACTGGTAAGCTGACAAAGAAATTATTAAAAAAACCTACAGTATCAGGCCATAGCTACTTAACCACAATGAAGATAATTATGAGAAAAAAAGATGAAGTTACCCTTTTACTTTCAGAATCAGAAGACAGAGAAGGTGATAAAAAGAAAGAATTTATCTTTAAAACCTGGATCTCTGGGCTCCTACAGTAACATGAAATCAATTTAGGGTTAAAATGTTCTTAATTGTTTATTTATATCTGTTATACATCTTTATACATTGTTTATACATTTATTTACACATCTTAAAGCTTCTGATCCCTTTTGATCCCAAATACATATTTACAAAAATTTATTCTGCTCTGTGTTTCTTAGCATTGCTATTTGTGAAGGAAAAGTACAGCTTCCACACTTGCATGAGCAGTAACAGAAGCACGTGTACACTGCTATGACTGCACCCATGAGTGCCGCAAGCCAGACTTCATAAATCATGAAAAAGATATCTTACATAGAGCTTAGTTCTGGGAAGTAGTGACTCAGCTATGCAGACTGGTTAGGGGCAGGTGCGAGCTTCCTGCTTGTTTGAATGTGAATTTCTTACAGTCAAGAAATTTTTCTGGCATTTTGACTAAATTAACATAGTTTTCTTCTACAAAAACAAAAAGGCATGAACAAATAAAACATGCAGTCAAAAGTTGACTCCAATTTTAACTGAAACTGTCAGCTCAGAAAAAATAAAATACATAATTTCCGAAAGTATTTCAAGGAGAACTACTATTTTGATTCAAGCAGAGTCAATATATTTTAAAATATGACTTTAATAAAACTATTAAGTCCACACAAAACAGCTTAAACTATCTCTGTGTTCTTTCATTAGAAGCTAACAAAATGAACAGTGCTCACGGGAAGCATTGTCTAAAATGCGTTATCTTCTCTGCATTCTTTCCACAGCCCAGGATTTTTATTACGTGTTGAATGTCTGCTGGCATTTAATACCCATTATCTGAAAGCAAATATCTTGAAGGGTTTCAGAAGTGATCCTAATGACATCCTCAGACTTTAACGTAAGAGAATGAATGAATATTCCAGCAACTTTGTTGTGAAAGGCAATCATATGAGAAATATGTCGAATTTCTTAAATGCATTGACAGATTGATTGATGAGATATGATAAAATTGCTCAGGAGAACTGCAGACAATACAGTGTCATTACCTGCTAATAAATCAACTGGAAATACCAAAGGAAATGCAAGCCAAGCCAGAAATATTAGTCTAGCCAACGCCCACATTTCTACTTTTATTGATTTTTAGAAATAATCATCTGTTCCAGCTTGGTCATTACTGTCAGCATGGCACTAAACCTGTTATCTGTGATAACTTTTTGCTGAGGAAAACAATGAACAGAAAAATGTCTCAGTCATCTTTAATCTCCATTTACTCTTCAGTTCCTACACAGGAAAGTGTTAAGCCACATCAAGAGACAGTTCAAGAACAACTCTGGCTGTGAGAACAGCCTGCTTTTGAAGTTGAATTACAAAACATTTTATTTCTCAGCCGTTTATGAGATGTCATGTTTATTTTTCTTTTTTTTTAAAATTATTATTATCCAACTAATCTAAACTGTAATTTAATCAATGTAGTAGGAAACAGTTCTGTATATTTTCTTCCACCAGTCAAACAAGTTACTTAGTTCAACACCTTAAATATGGGTATTGCAATATTTTAACTCATACAAAATTCATCAAATGTCAAGATTTGATTTTGCAAAGTTGCATTCATATGGTGGTAGTTTTTCAAACAAAATCTCTGTGGTTTTCTTGATGATTGTTATTATTTCTATGAGACATTACTATCATGGTTTAACCCCAGTCAGCAACCAAGGCCCACACAGCCACTTGCTTACTTCCCCCACAGGTAGGACTGGAGAAAGAATCAGAAGGGTAAAAGCTAGGAAATTTGAGGGTTGAGATAAAGATGGTTATCTGTTATTATCAGCAAAAGCTATTCACGAAAGCAAAACAAGGAGCTAATTCACTGTTTCCCATGGGCAGGCAGTTGCTCACCAATCTCCAGGAGAGCAGGGCCCATCATATAATGGTGACTTGTGAAGATAAACATGACCATGCCAAGCATCCCCCTTTCTTCATTCTTTCTCCCACTTTACATACTGAGCATGATGTCATTCGGTCTGGAATATCTCTTTGGTCACTTTTGAGTCACCTGTCCCTGCTATGTCTCTTCCCAACCTCCCATGGACCCCCAACTTCCTCACCAGTGTGGCAGTACAAAAAGTAGAAATAGCCTTGGCTCTGTGCAAGCGCTGCTCAGCAATAACAAAAATATCTCTATATTATTAATCCTATGTTTAGGACAAATCCAAAACACAACCCCATTCTAGCCACTGTGAAGAAAATTAAGTCTACCCCAGCCAAATCCAACACATTTATTTATATTAATCCTACTGATTCCACTGAGATAAACTGATTACTTCACTTTAATCAGCCTTAATCTTTACCAGGATTCAAGGAGCAGAAGATCCATTCTGAAAACATGAGAATTTTAACAGCCTCTTGACAATATTCATTCTCCTGCACTGTGCTGTTTTATCAGACGTTCAGCGAAGCAGAGTCTGAACTGATATCTGCAAAGAAAAGACTGGGTTTAGATCAGTTAGAGTCAAGCAACATTTTGCTCTATGTAGATTTTTATTTTTGTTTTTGAGTTTGCTCTGAGTCCCACATGGATACATTTCACTTCCTAAAAAGTCCCCTCCTGGACATTTTCTTTTTTATTGGAGTCTGACAGGCTCACATACCAAAAACTTACTTAGTCATTTACTGCAAGTAAAACAGAACACATATTTGGAGAAAAACATAATCTATACCCTAGGGAACAACATAGAAAAATCTCTCTCTATGAAGTGTTTAGGGGCAAGGAATAGAGAGGAATCCAAGGGCTAAAGTGCTTACTGTGGAGTAGGTCTGGTAGCCTGATTCCAAGGCTTCCTTATAATATTAATTTCACCTTTTTCATCTTACTGAGGATTTGGATAAGAGAGCATTTCCAATGCAGCACAGCTTGTGGTTTTCAGCTACAGGCTGAAAGCCTGGTAAAGTAGCCCTTCTTGGAGCTCGTGAAATGCAAGTAATGATTGGATAATCTGCCTTCCCTGACTTATCCTCTTCGTCAGTCCAAGAAGGATACTGCTTTTTAAATGTGGTAACATAGGTTGGGATTTTCCCACATTTATGAGCAATGTATAATTTTTATTCAGTTGGCAAATTAATTATAGCTTTAAATGTTAATCCCGTTAATGCAGCACAGAGTAGAAATGTTATGTAGTCCCATAAAAAACCTTATTTTAAGGTTTTCTATCTTAGGCGTTGAAATGCAATTTAGATGCCACCTGATATATGTGAATTTCAATTTGGAAAGAATGGTTTACACTTGTTGTGACTAAGGTGTAATTGATTTCTTTCTCTATTTATTTATAGGTTTATTAAATGTTTCTTTCTCATTTGCAACCACAGACAAGAAATTAGTACATGCTGTTTCATAAGAAATATAACCCTCTCAGTACAGAATCCTACTTTGTGTTCTTCATAGAAAGAAATAAATTCCTTGATTTAATATACACTGTAATTGTTTTTCCTTAGAATAAGGATTATTAGTTTACTAAAGATCTTTAGATAGAATTGGCATATTCATTTTACAACCACAACAAAAAAAAAAAATCAATTTCTGTGTCTTTTTGACAAATGGAAATGCTGTCAAGATTTTTCCATACAGCTGTGGTGGCTTGACCTTGGCTGGATGCCAGGTGTCTACCAAGCCATTCTATTGCTCCCTTTCCACCTGGCCAGAGGAAAGAAAGAAAAGATGAAAAACAACTCATAGGTTGAGATAAGGCAGTTTACTAAAGCAAAAGTTTGCATGCACACAAGTAAAGGGAAAAAAATTAGGTTCATTCTCTGCTTCCCATCAGCAAGTCATGTTCAGCCACTTCCCAGGAAGCAGGTCTTCAGCATGCATAGTGGTTGCTCTGGAAGGCAAACACTGTAAATATAAATACTGCTCCTTTCCTTGTTTTTTATGTCTGAGCTGATGTCATATGATATGGATGATATCCCTTTGGGTCAGCTGGCCTAGTTGTGTCCCTCCCAGGATGTTGCCCACCCCCAGCCTACTGATGATGAGGAGAATGTTGGAGAGACAGCACTGGTGTTGTACCAATGCTCTTCAGCAGTAGCCAAAGCAATGGTGTGTTATCAAGACCTTTTCCAGCTGCCAATGCGAACAACAGCATTGTGAAGGCTGCTAAGGGAAAATGAACTCCATTTTAGCCAATACAATCTCCACCCCTTATTTCATACCATTTGCATCAGATTACATGAATGGATGAAGAATGAATTTTGCAAGGACCCGGAACAGAATCACTGCAGTCTCTCCAACATTCCCACCATCAGTAGGCTGGGAGTGGGCAAGATCCTGGGAGGGAACAGAACTAGGCCAGCTGATCCAAATTAACCAAAGGGATGTTCCATACCACATAAGCTCAGATATAAAAGATAACAAATGGAAGAGGGGGCATTGTTATTGCCTTCCAGAGCAACCACTACATGTGCTGAAGCTCTGCTTCCTGAGAAGGGGCTGAACATCACTTGCTAATAGGAAGTAGAGAATGAAGTTATTTTTTCTTTGCTCGTGCATGCACAAACTTTCACTTTTGCTGTAGTAAATTGCCTTATATCAACCTACAAGTTGATATAAGTCTTATTTTCTCTCCCCTGGCCAAGTGGGAATGGGAACAATAGAGTGGCTTGGTGGACACCTGGCATTCAGCCAAGGTCAAACCACCGCAACAGTCAAGTCCATTTTTTCTGTTTTGATATGGACAGGAGACACTATTTGCAATGTCGCAGCAGAGTATATGTGAATGAGTGACAGCAAACTACAAACAATAAATGTTTATTAAACAAATAATAAATGTTATACCATAGGTACTCATGTGGATCATCATTAAATTCAAAAAACCAACTAGTCCTCATTCACAGTGTAATTATTTTTGAGTTTTACTTAAAAAGGAAAACTTACTGAAAGAGAATGAGATTGTATATGAAAAAGATTTAAAAAATCATTACTCTGACAAAAGAATGTGCCTTACCAAAGCTGATCTTGGAACATTAGAACTGACATTGGATGGCAGAATGACACATGTATATATTGTTAAAATTTTTTAATCTTCCTTCCTGTTTATTTTTCTCACTGAAAATTTTGAAAGGTAAATTTTGTTGGAGAAACAAACAAAGAAATAATCAAACCCACAAAAAACTCAAAAACAAAACAACAACAACAAAAAACTAAAACCCAACACTTAAGTCTCATTTTCGTTTTTGATAATTGCAGTTGGGCTTTGGTTTCGTCAGCATTTGCATGGTCCTATTTGCAACGTGATTTTCACTGATGACAGGTGATGTTTATAAATGGACATGAAGCATTCTGCAAAGTTCATGATTTTTAAGTGTAACATGGGACATGCTTACAAAAACAGAACCCTCAAAGTTAGACACCTGGCAATTACGTTTTGAAATTCTTAGAATGCAAAAATCTGTTAAACATGATCAAACTTTTGTGCTGGTTTAATGTGAACCAGCAGGAGAAATGACCCCAACTCAAAAGAGATTATAATTCAGAGTTACAATTTAATAAAAATAATACAATAAATACAATTATATGGACAAACAATTGGTTTTAATCCACAAAACCCAGATGTATAACCCAACACCCTGGGGCACAAATAGAATGGTGTTCGTTGGCCTCCGTGCTGAACCCGTTGTGGTCCCCCTGAGTCCAACGTAAAAGGAAAACCTGTTGGTGAGGGTGCTGGTGGCAGTCTGGTCAAGGGTGGTGATCTCAGTCTGGTCAAGAGTGGTGGTTGCAGTCCAGTCGAGGTTCTGGTCCTTCTCTGGATCCGACGAGTGGGGCCCAGAAGTCCCAAGACCCCAAGATTATATACACTCAGGTTTGAGTGGGAATGTCCAGTACCTCTCCCAGGGCAGGGAGTTCCACCATGGGTGATTGTGAGTTGTGAGATATTTTGGGAATCCTTGGTGGCCCATTAGCAGATATGACCCCTCAGGCTGAGTGTGGAGGTGCTAATGACTTCCTGGAGGGGAGTTATCACACCTGAGTCATCAGTGTGAGGATAGGAACATCCTTCTATCTCACAGGCTTCTTAACACCCAGCTTATAGCCTGAGGGGTCAGGTGTGCTCTGGGCACCTGCTGCAAATGGTCTATTGTTAACAGTTCCTGGAAAATGACGTAGAGGGTGTAGAATACAGTTTGGGTTACACCCACACAGTAATGAACTGGTCCCAGCTGCTCTAACTAGGACAACTTGACATTTTCTTTTAAAACCAAAATGTCTCTCACATACCTGAGTGTAGTATATTGAAGTGAAAATTTTTTGCCTATACTGGTTTCAGCTGGGATAGAGGTTTTGTTTTTTTCATAGTGGTTTGTAAGGGGTTGCATTTTGGATTCTGAATCATCAGCATTCTGAAAACAATGCTGATAACTAAAGATATTTTAGCTATTGCTGATCAGTGCTTACACAGTGTCAAAGCCTTTTCTGGTCCTCACACCACCCACCAGCAAGGGAGCCAGGGATGCAAAAGAAAGTGGGAGGGCACACAGCCAGGACATCTGACCCTAAATGCCCAAAGGGACATTCCATACCACCTGGCATCATGCTTAGCATATAAAGTTGGTGGAAGAAGAAGGAAGGGGGAAATCTTCAGAGTGATTCCAATTGTCTTCCCCAGTCATTGTTATGCATGATGGAGCCCTGCCTTCCTAGAGATGCCTGAACACTTGCCTGTCTGTGGGAAGTGGTGAATAAATTCCTTGTTTTGCTTTGTCTGCCTATGCAGCTTTACTTTCCCTATTCAACTGTCTTAGTCTCAACCCTTACGTTTTCTCACTTTTACCCTTCCCATTCTCTCTCCCATCCCACTTTGGAGGGAGGGAGCGAGCAGCTGCCTGGGGCTGAGCTGTCCATCAGGGTTAAAGTATGAGAGTGGTATGCTGTCATTTTTATACCTTTAAAAGGATTTCCTATACAAACATTTCTTCAGGCAAATTTCACTGCTGAAAATTATTATCTAAAGAGTGAAGCAGTTACCAGAATAAATTTTTGTACATGCTTAGATAAATTAGACATGTTAAACCCAAACCTGGCTAATTAAATGGTGTTTTGTTCACTTTTACATATATGTGTATTTGTACATTCAGCATTTGAAATTTTTCTCCTAGAATACAGTCCTGAGAATAAAAATCTAGAAAGTATAAAATGGCAAAGACGGTGTAGACATTACTGATATTCCCATATGGACTTTGAAACTGCTAACATAATGTTGAGATATATATATATGTGTGTGCAGATAAATGCAAAGTGCAAGTGCAAATATTTAGTTACCCTGGAACTCAGATCAGGATAAGTATGTGTAACTGTACTGTGTGTGCATGGAATATTTAATATGGCTATAAAATATAATTTTTAAACTTAGTAGTCAGCATTACATTAGCAGACTGCAATTGACAAGTGATGTCCTTCCGTCATGCTTTGCACTTTTTCTGTCAAAGAACTGCTCTTGCTAGCAAGCAGGATGTATAACAGGTATACACAGAACTCATCCATATAGTAAAACAAAAATTCAGATGTCAAAATAAAGAACTGTTCTGGAAAAGAAGCAGAGTTCAGAAACAACCTGTGCTTTTGTACCAGATTGTGCTTCACAAGCACTCTTGTGATTCTTGTCTCACAGTTCCTCAGAAAAAGAACAGATCTTCATAAGCACTTAGAGTTTCAAACAAGCACTTGAAGAGTGTAAGAGATGCAGCAATCTGTGATACACCTGAACAGGAATATAAGAAGTTTGTTCCACCAAAGCAATAGGTTAATTCAGCTACTCAGTAGAGGCAATTTGAATGCTCAGCTTGTCTACTGTACTTGTAAGAACTATTAAATGTCAAAATTGACACAACATCAGTGCATACTTTGTTTTGGTGTTCTAAGAGGACCAGGGAAATGCTCCCTGTGATCCTTCCTAAGAAAAGAAGACCTGTGGTCTCACTCAAGCTCCACAGTCACCTACCAGCAGTAAACTCAGAAGAACTGTGTAAAGCAGTGTCCCAAATGTGACAGCTTTGCACAATCTGCAGTGGGAAGCTCTTGATTCTGCTGGGCGTGTCGCTGACTACTTCTATTTTGGTAAAAACTGAATAAACTCACCCTATGATCTTAATTTTCAGGATAGAGAGAAAGGTTTTAAACACTTTTCTAATTGTTTTATTCATCAAGAAATATCATAATATCAAAGAAGATATAAATTCAGTCTTTGCTAATTGTTGCTCACCTCCTGTGATGAACAGAAGATGAACACTTACCTTTTTGCCAAAATACAGATCTTTCTGCCACTAAGTGGCCTTCTTAGATCTACTTAAGCAGTAAACTTTGCATAAAAAAATTTAAATCCTAAAGTGTGAGAAAAAGAGCTCACTAGCTAGATAAATTTGATAGGAACTTCTGTAAAAATTATCTGGTAGAAGATTGTAATGTGCTTCAAGAAGCAATCAAATAATATCCTAACCACAGGTATCTTCCCCATGGTTACCAATGCTTGTTAGATATGTTATTTCTAAACTTCATGAAAGAGTTTCCTGAAATATTTTTTGGCAGGTCCAGCCATGCCCTGTGGTGGGGCTGCTGGAGCTGCTGGAACCGGCTGTGTCCAGGCAGGGCAGCTGACCCTGCACACCTGCAGTGCTGCTGCTGTTGCCACCAGCACCTGGGTACCTGCAAGTACAGTACTGCTTTCCCAGATTTGGTTATTTGTCATTATATTAGACACTGGAATTGATGCATTACTAGAACTTTTGTAACTGATTTTTTTGACTGAAACACAAGAGCACACCCACAAAGCGGAACCCAGAACACTGACTGGTACTCGTGTTTTCATCCAGCTGTGCTCTCTTCTGATCATGACAGTAAGTGGACGTACTGAAATGTGAGGAAAGTTCTTTACTATTAATCCTAACCTATCCAGGAGAGTTACCTTTAACTTTCCCCCCTCTCCCACTCTTCCCTTGTCTCTGTCTGAAGACAAGTCTGATTTTTGGGAGATTTCTAATGCACATTTCTTGGCTCAGGAGGCTAGTGAGGAGAATTAAGTATCTGGGAACAAATGTGATAATAGTCCCTTATTTAATTTGGACAGTGATTGTCCAATTGTCACAAACTATTTCATGTTTCTATTTATATTTTAAATTATTTGCTGTAAATCATAGCTCAGAATATTTTGGTCCTGTATAATTTATTATGTTTTGTATTTTTCCTGAAATAGAAAGATACTTACTCAATAGATGAACTGGCTGTGCCTTTGCTGATAATGACAGTCTCAGAAGAAAAATATTATTAGGAAACATAGAACAAAAAGGATGATTAGCCTAATATTAATTATAGTTATCATATTTCAACATAATTTTAACAAATATGCAGATTTGTTACAGCAAGCTTTCTTATGTCGTAGTTCATTGTCTATAAATCAGTATGAACAGGCTGATAAAACTGACCCAAGAAAAAAAAGAAATAAATATACAAAAATCTCCCAAACCACAAAAATCACAGTCCTCATTCACTTTCATATGTGCATTGCTAACTTCAAACATGAAAAATTTTATGTAAATAAAAAAAATCTTTTAGAGATAAATCCAATTAGTATGGCAATGGAAATGTTTATTGAACCTTTTAGTAGACAATCTTCAATTTTAATTTTTTTTCACATGGCAATGGAAATGTTTATTGAACCTTTTAGTAGACAATCTTCAATTTTAATTTTTTTTTCACAAACAGCATGTGGTTTATTGCATTTTATATGGGCTAAAGCTAATGGTCAATACTATTTACTCAAAGCAACCACGAGCTGCAGGGAAAAAACATTTTTTCACTGAATGAAAAAAGACTTAAATTCCAGTACTGGTACTTCTGTTGCTCAGAAAGGTCTCCAAACAATCTGATGCATGAAGATGATAATAATGTGATAGGATAACTTAAAGTGTGATGGTCTGTGATTATCTCATGTGATCAGACATGAAAAACAGAGGTTAATTTTCTTTTCTCTTTTTGGCAGTTTTCTTGATTAAAATGACTGGCATTTTCTGTCCTTATCACTTTTAAGATGAGCAACCTCTGGAAATTGAAATGATCAAGGAGCATAAATTGCGTAAGAGGAAAATGCTGTGAACTTTTCAGTCTCTGGTATTGTATCTGTATAACTACCAAGTCAGCAACTAATGCTAACGAAGGTTTTATTGCAAAAAGCAAAAGCACCATGGATGTCATGCAATAAATACTTAAAACAGACTCCTCAAAATGTCTTTGATTATTCTTTCTAAGGAAGATTGACCTTCATGTACAG
This sequence comes from Pseudopipra pipra, assembly GCF_036250125.1. NCBI lineage: Eukaryota > Metazoa > Chordata > Aves > Passeriformes > Pipridae > Pseudopipra > Pseudopipra pipra. Next base: position 77,397,162 of record NC_087549.1, on the reverse strand, counting down.
TTACTGGTACCTTTATATTTTTATGGAAAGGCTTGAGTGAAGGGTCAATTGGAAATAGGAATTGAACAGTTGCTGCACTTAATGAGACTTTTGAACCCTTGCTTTAGGATGGATAAAATTCACTCTGAAAATGGACTGCACTTATGCTGAGGTATACGAGCAGCTCCAGATTTAGTGGCTGGCTACTCCAACTACTGTTGAAGAAGTAGGCAGATAAAAAACTGCACAACTCTGACCTTCTTATTTACACTCATAGTATGTGGTAAATCTTCAGTCCTCTGCTAGACAATGTAATTAATGTCAGAAACAAAATTTTCTAAGTATTGGAGATGGGAGGATTTTAACTGCTAACAGAGGTTTTGCTTTAAAAGTTTCAACCATTTGTGGTTCACATGCAGGCCAGTTCTGAGACCCCGATGGTTACAGATTATCAATAATACCATGGCTTTCTTTCAGTAAAAAAAAATTGGTTCAGATTTTTAGATTAAAAGAATATTGTAAATATATTTTTCTTGTTCATCTGCTCATGTTTGAAGCACCAGTTTGCCATGACTCCATCAGATTGAGAAGCAGTGAGCTTATAAACCTCTTCTACTGACAAACATCTCAGCATACTGGTACCTGATTCTGTGCCACTGTAGCATCTTCCTTTTCTTTTTAGGAAGTTTCTCAGGCTATAAGGAATATTATGAAATGGATGGAGGTTTCAGCTCAGGAAAGCAGGGAAAGCACAACTGATCAAGGAAGGTTCATGTAAGTGGAGGGGTCTTGCACACACTGCAGTGTAGTCCGCAGCGGAAATGAATCACCCAGATGAGTTAGTTGGGCCCTGCACTGTGAGATTCAGACATGCAGAACACCAAAGGCTACATCCCAAAATTTGTGTGAACATTTCCATACTTGTTTAAGGCCAATAAGAGTATCTTCATCTGTGTTTCATCATTTTTCACTAAGAAGCAATGGAAACTGTAGGCGAGACTTTAAAATTTATTTTACCTACAAACTATTCTGCTTATATATTGCATTGCCTCTGTTATGATTATGATCTGTTATGATTATGAGACAGTAGAAGCAAATGAACACAAGCAAAATAAACTCTTTTTATGCACATGTACTTTGCAATGACCAGGAATAATGAAACATACAGAAAATGTCATATTGAACGAACAGCCATTTCAAAATATAACAATCTCAAAAGGAAAAAATTTAATAAGGTGCCAGCATTTCTTTATGGAAGCAAATATTCATTTTTGATGTCATTAGCTGTTATCCATCCCTTGATATAAAAAGCTTAATGGTGCAGAGAAGTTTACACAAGCCTTTTGCAATTGGCTGTGTTGGATCACTAACATAAGTGTGGACATATATATGGAAATATACGGGTGAGGAAATAAATTACTTCAGGTTAGAGTTGCCACAGCAGAGAGATATGCATTCATCCAATCCTTAACAAATGTAATGGAAAACGTTTCATTTTTTCTTTGTAGTTTGTGATGTGTACTAACTTCTGTTCTGTTAAAAAGATTGCTTCTTTGTGCTGTTATCATGGTTCAGGAATAGTACTCCCCAGTTTAGTACTCCCACCAAGATTCTCCAAAACCATGCTTCTGCTTGCTCACTCCCTGTCCCCCTCTTCTGTCCTCTCCCTCCTGCCTCCATGCAGGTGGCCAGAGCAGAGAATTGGAGGAACAAAAGGCAAAGATCATAGCTTGAGATAAGAACAATTTACTGGAAAAAACAATGAGATTAGAAAACAAACAGTAGCAGAAACAATATTAATAACAATAGGTATAAGAAAGGAAAAGGATTCACACAGAAAACCTACCAGATAGCTCCCCTCCATGTTTTCTCAGTTGGAAGGAACCTCTTCTCCCCAGAAGAGAGAGACAGTCCTTTCCCCCATCCCTGGCAATGATATGAGGTGATATGGAACAACCTCAGAGTCCTGGCCATGCCCCCTCTTGGCTACTGCAAAAAGTAACCCTGTCTTGGCCAAAACCAGGACAACTGTCCTGGAGCTGGACAGAGAGTGTAGTGTAAGTATATGGAGGAGAGAGAACTTGCATCTGAGAAAAATTGAGAAATGTTTGTGCAGAGAAGTTTCTAGAGCATGAGGGTAGGAGATCCATGGAAAGAATATATTGAGTGTGTGCGAAACACAGCCAGCACTGACTTGGTAGCACAGTAGAGAACAAAGTTCTCAGTAGATCAAGGTGCTCAAGCAGGGCATGGGAAGGAACACAATGAAAAATACTCACAGGGGATGCAGAAAGGTCTGTGTCATGTCTTCTGCAAAACAGAAAGTCTCCAAGAGGCTTCTGGCACACATGGGAACATATAAAAATTAAAGTAATAGTGATGACTGAAATAGAGGGAGACAAATTATCCTCCTTCTCTGGGTCACTTTGTTCAGTTGTTTTTTATTCCGTGAAGGAGATTCTGTCAGCAGGATGCAAATAATTGAAAGCATAGAGTAATTATTTATTCACTAATACATGCAGTAGATAGGTAGGACAACCACATTATTCTGCCAAGCATTAGTATAGTTGCTCTGAACATCTCCCTACTGCATCTTGCACTCTGCTCTTCTGACTGGACTCTCAAGCTGTTTAATTTCACTCTAAATTTCCAACCTCTTCTCAGTCCTAGATCTTACTCCTGGTTTAGGATTTTTGCTTACTAAACACCCACCAGCTCTCCTAACTCCTCCTTAAGGCTGTCTTTTTCAGATGTCTTTTCCATTTTTTTCTCATTAGATACTTGCTGATTCCTTCCCCATTCCATACTCAACACTTCCTTGCTCCCTCTGGTTAAAGGTTATTTCCTTATACCTTTTGGTGACTACTGGGGTGGACTTCTCTGAGGACAGAAAGGGAAGACGCAGAGAAACAGCCCTCTATGTGGTAGTGCCCTACTCCTGACCTATTCTTCTGTAGCTGGGGCTGTAGAGTTTCCCGAGGAGACCTTAGTCAGGCTCTGAAAAATAGTCGCTGAACTAAAGTATGCGAGGTTTCTGAAAATATATAGCGTATTTAAGGCAGACATGATGAGGGCTGCATTTGCTGTAAACACAGATGCTGTTTACATTGCTTCTCCCGAAGAATGCAAATCCAGTCAACGTGATTAAATGCTATCATCTGCTGTAGAAGCCTATCGATGGTATGCTTCATGAAAAAGAGGGCAGCGATTTTCTTGCCCAAACACAGATATCTAGTGCCACTTGAGGTTCTCTAAGTTATCTGAAAAATCCTTAGAATGCTGGCAGACACAACTGAAAGAAGACCCACATCCTTGTGGATGACAAGCTGGTTGTACACTAAGCGTGCAGAGAATCATAGTGTCACTATGTTTAGGCAACTGAGCCAGCTAAAGTGCTCCTTAGTGATCCCTGACTCATGAACTTCTGTTTGCACAGTTGAGTAGAGTCTGCTGTAATCAGCAATCTGAGAATAAATTGTATTTTGTGAATTTTTACTTTTATTGTATCTGTTATCTGTCTAGTTGTTTGCCTCTTGCAACAAACGTTATTACAAATCTGTTAGTTGATCTGTAGTGATTCAGGCTTTTCTATGCAATTTAGGTTTCCAAGTAAATTTTCTGCTATGTTGATAAGATCCTTATAAATAAAAATATCTTTTCATTTCTTTGCAAACCCTGTCTGGATAGAATTTTCGGTGCTTTTTTTTGTTGTTTGTTTGTTTGTTTTGGTTTTTTTTAAGAAGCTGATATCTCAAGGGATAAAAAAAGCACATTTTACAAGCAGACCAGTCAGACCAGTTACAATTCAAACTGAATCTTTTGAAGTGTTATGCAATAAAATCTGACAGGAATAAGCATAGGGGAAATCTTGCATGCAACTTCACTAGGTTCATAAATTGTCCATAGTGACCCTGTTATTGATTGCACAGGTATAACTGTGTTGACTACATAAAGTCATACTAGAGCTACAAATAGAAAGGAATCAGGTTCTTAAAACTGTAGTTCCATCTAAGTTTCTCCTTTAGTGTTAGCTTAAAAAACTTCTGTCCTGTGTCAGCATGAGCACTGATATGATGAAACAGTTTTGTGAATTCATGCAGTTGAAAAATATTGCTGTAAATAGAGGTGTTATTTTGCAGCTAGGCTAGTTACTGTTTCTCCAATATCACTCAGTGCATGACTGCATAAACAAATGTTCCCACATTTTTGTATCTTTTTTTGTCTCCTTAATGGATTAAAAAATAAAAAAAAATTATTTCCCTTTAATGTGCTGGAGGTTCACAATGAGTCTGATTTGTTAAAAAACCACTAAAGATTTATAGCAGTTATTTAATTATTTCATCCTTTTGACTATATTGAATATGGGAATACAAATTTATCTACCTTGATTATTGATCTATGAAATAATCTATTCCCAAAGATCTTGTGACATATAAGTAAATAAGTAGGTGCACTAGGAAGTTTTGATGACAAAAAAGACATATTTCAAGAGGTGTTGCTCACTAGTCCACTTTTTTTTTCCCCATTTGATTATATCTTTCATTTGTTTTTATTGTAGATCCCCCCTGCTTCTTTTTTATTTTTTTGTACTATCTTTCTTCCATTGTACCTTTGCAACTTCATCATCTGCATCTCTCCTTCATTCCCCTCACTACTAACTTCCCACATGCAAACCTTTCTGTGCAGGACTTAGTTTTTCTAGTATAAAAATTACTGTCAAGATTACAAAAGGAAGAGATCAAGTTTTAAGGGGAAAAGAAAAAAAGCTAACAATATGCCTCAGTTCAGGGCAGAGATTTCAGTTGTTGTCATCTTTATAAGACTCTATTTTTCATACATGAGATCTGGTAAGCATAAGATAGACGTGAAAATGTAGGCAGAGGAAAGCTACTCACTGGGATCACTTAACTCTCTTTTTAAAAACATCGGGTTTTAAGAAGTTATTGAAGATATTAAGAATCTGGAAAGTGAAATTATGGCCCTGTGAAGTCCTTTGTTAATTTTTTCTTATTGAGGGCAAATAAAGAACATATTGCTGGATCTTTATGTAGTAGTATGGCTGCATGAATGAGGTTCTTAAGAGAATTTGATTGGCTCTTGCCTTTGGAAAACTTTTGGCTGAATGTCCAACTAATTAGCAGCTTTACAGACCAACAATAATGACACAAATTTTTGGAACTATTTTTAAGATAGTGCTCCTGAGAATACTCTGTCCAGGCAACAATTATGTGCAGAGTTAGTAGTTGCACCAAATTGCAAGACAGTCTAAACTATTAACATATTTTAAGATTACCGTTCCATCCTGTTTGACTGAGGAAATTGTTATTGTACTGTGTGAATGGAATATGCAGGTAGAAGAGGGTAACACTGTTGGGGAGATGATTGCACTCACACCTAATGGGTAGAATCCTCTTGATTCTTGGGAGCACTACTGTGTAGTTTAAGTAGCTACTTGGTTACTTAAGGTTTTTGGAAGTTCTAAATCCATGTTTCTGCTTGTAGCAAATTGTTTCAGTTAAAAAACAGTATTTCATAGGAAAAAATGTATCCAAACTATGAAGCAGTGTCTTTCAGAGCATGTAACACTCTGGGAGAAATGCATATTCTGGGTCATTTTCCAAATTCTGTCTAATCACATTACTCTGATTCAGGGCAAACAGAAGTTTTACAGATAACAGAGGCAAAAATGACCATGAATACTGATACATTCAAGTTTGGAAAATAAAATAAAATTACAAACATTCTGGATTTTTTTGAAAATAGTCCAATATATTTGTTGCCAAATATCTCTTCCTTTAAAGAAAACTGTTTTCATTTTCCTGTATTATGGCATGTAAGATACCCTAAAGCATTTCTCCACTTTGAAGATATAAGGGGGGGGGTGGAAAGTAGTGGAATTAAAAATCTGTAATATAGACTGTGGCTTTAATAAACGGCAGAACTTAGACCAAAGCTTCACCTGGAGACCAGGAATCCACCTGAAATAGACAAGGTGAAGAGTTCCAGCACTGAAGAGAGAGCAAGTGTGACTACACTAATTTCATTCATTGATTTATCACCTATTTCATTCATTAAACAATAATCTCAGTTTGCAATCCAGACTGCCATTTGTGATTTATATCTCTCTTTTCTTAATTCTCTCATGTCTTAGTAGGTTACAGAAGAGGTTCATCTAGCCTATTATTCTGTTGATGACACTTGTGAAGAATGAGCATTTCATGGGAGAAGGAGAAACAGGAAAAACATTTAATAGCATTTCTCCACTATACTTTGGTGGTCTCTAGTGATATGCAGCTGAGACTGCCTGAATCCTATCCACATTCCTCCCCACACTCCCTGTTGTGTTTTTGTTGCTGTTGTTGTTTGTGTTGTGTGTGTGTGATTTGTTTTTATTTCTTTAGTTTATCTTGTTTGGTGACTTGGTTGGTTGGTTTTCACCTTTTGAATCTTCATGTAATTTTAGCACTTTAAACATCCTTCTGTATCACTGTGGCTACTCATTAGGTAAAAGATACCTTGTCTGCTAGAAGCCTTCACTCTCATGCTCCTCTGCTGTGTTGTTGCACTGCAAGGATAATGATCACGTGCTTAAAAACCATTGCATTTTTCAGGACTCAACATGAGATATATACTATGAAAAGATCAGAGTGCTGTGGGAATAGATAATTGAATGACTGCTCAAGTTTCAAGTTGCTCTTCAGATTGTGCTTTTTCCAGTTCCACACAATTGCCACAGTCTAAGGCACAGGCACTTAGGTGTCATGGTGTGAGTCTGTGCAGCACCTATCTGGAACACAGGGGATCATCTGCAACCTGGCATGCAGAGATATTTTCAACCTATATTAAAATATTTTACCTGCTCTGGGAAGTAGCACAAAACAACAAGAAAAAGATCAGCCTTCAGGCAAAATAAAGGGCTTTTTTAGCTCTTAGTAGTAGTTTGTATTTCTATTTCCTCCAGATAGAAAAACTTTTTCGTTGAGAGTTATTCTGTCTTTTCGTTTCTCTGCCAACATGCCAGCTAACAAGATGAAATGCATCCAGCTTGTATTTAGAGTTAGCAATAAATGTAGTTTAAGTTCTTTGGGATCCCATGGAGAGACAAAGCACAAGTATATTTTCCCAGATGTATTCAAAGGGATCATAAATGACAAGTTAATTTGCAGAGTATTTGATTTAGGAATTCAAAGGCACTATTTATCCCAAGATCCAGCTTCAAAAGAAGGTAAATGCAGAATCAGGAAAAATTCAAGGATGTATAGAAAAGTTATTTTTCTATTTGCCTATTAAAATACGCTTAAGGTGAGATCTATGGAGAAAAATGTGTTCATGAAGTTACATGGAACATTTTTTTTTAAGCAGAGAATTCTCAGAGGATGAATAATAGGAGTATTTAAGGACAAAAAGTCCTAGAAATAGGTTAGTTCACCCAAGCAAAACATGAATGGATTTTTAGCAGCACACTAAAAGTATCACAGCTTGTATGCACTGCAAATACATTTACGGGGAGGAGAACAGAAAAATGAACAAAAATATCAGACAGCATTTCTAACCTCAGTATTAGTTAGGTAGCTTTTTTTCTTCCTTCCTTTTTGATGGTGTCACTGATAATATACTTACTAAGGAAAAAAACACCTCTCTTATTTAAAGAAACAATCAATTTGCTGCAGACAGGAAAAAAAATTGCTTTTATCTTGAAGAATTTTACTCCTCCCTGTCAAAGAAATATCAAAATGGGCTGGATGTGACAGTGAAGTGACACTACAGACACCTGCAGCCTATCCGTATGAGCAAGAAAAGGCTACTGCAACAATCTCTTGAGGAATTTCTTAAAACAACCTCTGTTCCAGACAGAACCAGGAACAAATCCAGTTTAAAAAAATGCAGAACAACAAGAAAAGAATTTCTTGGCATACTACAGCAGATAATAATCCTGCAATAATTGAGCAAATATGGAAAAAAACCCAAAAACACAAAGAGCAAGCTTCCAAGTTTAGATTTCTAAATAATGTCACAAACAACCAACACAGAAAGAGGAAAAGAATACATCTTTCTGCCAGCTGAAGTATTTTAAGGTATGCTAATGGTGTGCTATGAAGGTTGCCCAAATGCGTTGCACACATTATGTTGCTAAGCAAGAAAACAGTTGAATGTGACTCCTCACGTTGTTAGCAGTCAGCAGCCCTACAAATACAGGCCAAAAATACACTAAATAAGACAGAGCCTCTGCAAATATTATAAAACAAAAAATAGAGGACTGTTGTGCATTGTGGTGGCTGGAATGTTTTCTGGCCCTAGTACCGGCATTTGAAGGACATACGTGGTATTGAGCTATTTTTTTCTGTAGTTTCAAGTATTGAACCAGTCTATCTCAAAATTTAATCTATGGAAATCCTATGCCCGTTGTGAACCATTTGGACTTCATGATGGATGTTTGGTGAACCTGTGGCATGCTATTTTTTCCGGATAGCAAAGAGTTGTAGTTGAGAAATAAACCTTTAAACAAAGACCATTTATGCTGACCTGAGTTCCATTCTGCTACTTTTTCCATCTTCTGTTTTGGGGCTGCAAAGTATATCAGAACAAAGTTTGTCATGCAACAGCTGCTGAAAGGACATTTTCTTTGTCCAAATAACCTTGAGGTTTCAATTACAGAATTTATCTAAAGTGCTCATCCTTATAAGAGTAATAAAGGATGTGTATGAAGTCTATTTGGATCAACAAATATTGTGTCCTTAAGCTTCTAATATAACACTAGATTACAAGCAATGGGTAGAAAGACGTAACCTTGTCACAGGTCAGTTTTCAGCTTGACTACTTACTGACATGTATACAGAAAAAGCTGCTTGTGCTTGTACAAAGGAGTTGTCATTCTTGCCTTCTGCCTTGCATACGTGTCTCACCTGTCCGGAGGGAATTCAACACACAGTGCAACTTGAAAATGCAAAGCAGAAGAATTGAGTTCAGCGTAGCTCAAACGGGGAAATTAAAGTAGTATCAGATTAGTTCATTTTAGTCATGTTGGGAGTTGCTCCTATTAAGCAATTGAAGCAAACCACTGGTGAGCTGTCAGGTGTGGTTATGCAAAGCATTCCTGTGGTTGTGATTCTTACTGCTTTGACACAGATGGGAAGGATAGATACAAGAGCCGATGAAGTGTCTGTGAGATCAGCTTAGGCAAGTAGGAATTACACTGCTAATCAAATCCAGCATTGCAAATCAGCTTTTAAAATAATTTTTGATGTGAAAATAAATCCTGTGTGCACACACAGCACTATGGGAGAGCAGAAAGGGCAATTTCCAGAGAAGCTGACCAAGTAGAGAGTTCAATGTAGTTGAGTGGATTTCAAAATAATTATACACTAACTGATTGAGCTGAATTAAAATTGATTGAAATCTGATGAAAATGGCAAGAATTTTTGTTTTGCTTGTCTCCCTCATAGTTGTGCATGCAAGACTGCTCATGAGTAGTTGTTTATAGTAAACATTACAGAGGTCATGATTTTGTAAGATTTTTATTTGTATGTACTTTTCCCCCTTCCCTTCTCATTTACCCTATAAATCATCATCATTCTGACCACAGTACTCACAAGCTGGAATCAGAATTTCTTCTAATACGAGTAGAAATTTTCTTCCTATGGCTCCATAATTTTGTAGTCTATTATTTAATTTTTGTTACCTCAACTCATGATAATAAAGAAGGACTGGATTTGGGAGGAATGACACTCTTTCTTAACTTCTACAAAATCCATTTTGCCAAGCATAAAAGAATGGTATTTTTCGGTGAGACTCATCAGATGACTTGAAGGCTGTAACCCATCCCCAAGATATAAGCATCCACCTGGCTGATGGTTTTCTGGAAAAAATTGGAGCAGGTGTTTGGAAAGCAGATTTTACCATAAAAGCCAAATCTCTTTGCTTGTGAATGGCTTGGCAATGAGCAAGTTGCAATGGCATCACAGGTCTGCAGACACACCTCTTCCTGAGCCTGCATAGCCCAGCACTGCCAGAGTCAAGTATTGCCTCTTCTCTCATGCAGGAGAAGGGAGTCCAAAATTGAGACTCATCCCTCCCTGCTGTTGAGGCTGGACCAGTTTGTAGGACCAGTTTGTAAAACCAGTTTGTAAAACCAGTGATGAGACGCTTCACTGCAGTTAGCCAGGCTTACTGGGCTGAACAAATCACATCTCCTGGATAATACTGAAGCTCATATGACTCAAAGATACTGTGAATGCTGAAAATATGGGGCTATAATTCAGCACATAATTCTGGTCAGCACACAGTCCTTGTAGTCCAATAAATGTTACATAGTACACAGTATCTGTGTCTGTATATATAGGGAAAGATAGCTCAGGAAGCATGAGGTTTTTGCTGCAAATATGAGATCATTGAATAATCACTTCTTCCAGATTAGCCCTTTTACTTTCTTAAGAATGAATGAGCTGCTTTTGGATGCCTGTCCACTAAATGTAGGAGGTAAACAATTCATACTCTCATATTTGCAAAATGAATTGTGCACACACACATACATGTATATATTAATACGTATTTACTATATTTTCTATGATCAAAGACTCCCAAGCTCATTATGCAGTCACAACCACACACACTTGGAAGATGAATTTTGAAAGTACATATAGAATGCAATATTTTCCTTAAATATAGATACTTTTGTCACATGAAGCAGGATGAAGCCATAGTTGACTGAAGTTAGGGTAGGGTCTAACAGAGAGGTTTCTAAGAGCTCATGAAGGCAATTAAGGAGCAGATCTCACCTTTGTTCTCAAACATTTTAGTCACTGACAATGTAGGTAAGATGTGAAATGCAACTAGTCAAGTAAGTTCACAACAGCTCTGCATGTCTGAAGAAGAAGCAAACCTTTCTGATTTTGACCAGAAAAGAAAACTACCATTTCTTAGATTATCTTCTCCTTTGCAGTTAATAATTTTAAGCTCTCCAGAGACCCTCTGATCCTCCTAAATCTTCACATTGCATCCAGTCCAGGAATTAAAGCTACACATGAATGAACCAAACATCATTAGCCAATACTGTTCACATGTTATCTTTCCTGCATATACAGAATGCTAAATACCTCCACTCTCTATAATCAACAGACATGTTAAAAACTTCACAAATATGTCCTTATCAAGTAAGTCAAATAAACAAAACTGAGATTTACTTGCAAAAAGAAACTCATAATTTTCATAATTTTTGGTGGAGCCATTTTTTTATTAGATAAATGGGGTTCACAGATGTGGTTAAATGGCTTACCCCTTTAAGTAGATGTGAGTCATCAGTTTTGGTTTTTTTTTGGTTGGTTGGGTTTTTTTGTTGTTTTTTTGGTTTCATTTTTTTTTGTTTATTTTGTTTTGTTTTTTCATTATTTTTGTTAGTTGGTTTGGTTTTTTGCTTGTTTGTTTTTATGTAGAAGAAAAACCATACTACAGTTTGCTTTCAAGACAAGCTGAACCTTGTAGATTTAAGTCAAAACAGTGGATTCTGCTGGTTTTGTAATATAACTGTAATGTCTTGTATGAAACTTGAGAATTGGATCCCAGTATAGATATAAATTAAAAACTATTCCCTACAACCCATTTGAAGCAAGCTTGCTACGCTTTTCACAAATGTCACTGTAAGTAATTTTTTAACACAGTAAACCTGTATCTCTTGCAGGAATATGATTGCTGTATTTTTGCTTTCCAACCTTGCCAACTTCTCATTTAGAAGGGTAATATAAATACTTTTTTCCTCTTCTTTGCAGATTAGGGACATTAATCTGATTTAATTTTTTTCTTTCCAGATTAAGAACATAATCAGAACTCATTGTAGCGAGCAGTGATAAGCCAAGGAGAAGAAAAGATAAATGTTGTTTTTTTTAAAAAAAAACCCCTGCAATTATTAATCTTAGTTTAATAGTAGTATACTTTGTGACATTTCCTTCGCCATATACACACTAATTATCTTTCCCTCCTACAGCATTTTTTCACTACTTTTTTTCTCCTTTCTCCTCCCATCACCATCTCCAGTTTCGTAATACAGAAAGTATAATCTACAGTTAGTTTTTCAGTTTTTTCATTTGTCATTTTGTATAATAAGAATAGATTTCATAGTCTACTCAGGGTGAGCCTTCAGGTATATACTGATAAAAAATGGTTCTACTAGAGGATGTGTATTTTGCTCTCTTCTTTCCCCTCTGATTTCAACAAGCGAACAAATGGCTTGCATTGACACTACAAAACATGTAATTTAGCAGTATAAGAAAAATGGGATGTATTTATTTTTGGAAACACAAATACACTGTAATATATATATTTTTTCTAAATAATAATCAAATTACTTAATTTTAAGTATTAAATATTTAAGCAGTTGTCAAATATCTTTAAGAAAAATTAATAATTTTTAAAAAATCAAAATAGATTTAGAGTTCTATAAGGATTTTGTACATATCGTCTTGCCCAACATCTTAAAAAACAAATAATACATTCAAATCTTTATTAATTGTATAATCCTGGTGAAAGCAATACAGTTACGATAGCTAAAGAGAAACAACTTGCCAAAACACAGTGCTGCTAAAACTTTTCCATATGGTGACAAATGGAAGGGCTAAGAACATTTTCTTTTTGTTTTTTGTCTTTCAGAGTAGATTGTTTGAAAGTGGGGCATCCCATTGCAGTCATCAAGACATCACCTCTTCATCTTACATATCTTCCTGCTGCTATGCTGAGTAGTAGAGCTAAAATAATAAAAGGTCACCATATGATGTTATACAGATTAACTTTTCGGTTTGTATATAATAAAACAAATTTACTTATAGTTTTTTTCTATAAATCCAAAGGTAAAACAACAATTCTATGTATTTATCTGATTGTCCATCTGCTTCAAATAGTTTTTGAATCTTTTAACTAAATGGACAAAACTAAAGGAACACTGGGTCTTAAAGCATAAGGATTTCATTTAATTTGCGCAAAAATTCATGAATTTTTTTTACAGAAAACCCTCATGAAAATAAGGATGTACAACTTTCAGTGACTTCAGAACACTGATATCAGATTTCTTGCTAATTATGAAATACATCCTTCAATGTATGTCTTCTTCCCTGTAATGAATGAGTTTTTATACTCTCTGCCAATAACAGTAGAATTCTTTTAGCTCTTTGAAACACCAGATATTGAGACCACTTCAAAGCATGAAAACCTGACACTGTGCATAGACTTACAATCCTGGATTACCTTAATTAATTCATTTTTATTGTTCTAAATCTACTGAAAATATGAGATGATGTGTACCTGAGAAGAAAATTTAGTATTGCTCTACATAAGAACTTACTAGAATCTTGTATAACTTTTACGTGTACTTCATGCAATTCAAAGTAAATGAGTTAATGTAGATGAATATTCTTGTCAAAGATGCCTGATCATAAGTGACCACGAATGACTCAATCATATTGTTTAATATTATTTATACTATAATAAAACAATTCAGTTGGAAAGGACTTATGATGATTACCTAGTCCAACTGCCACTTCATGGATGTCCAAAAGTTAAAGCATGGAATTAAATCGTTATCCAAATTCCTTTTCAATACTGACAAACTTGCAGCATCCACCACTTCTCTAAGAAACCTGTTTCAGAGTTTGGCCACCGTCTCAGTAAAGAAGCGTTTCCTTACATCCAGTCTAAACTCCCCTGGTACATCTCTGAACCATTCTCACATATCCTATCACTGCACATCAGGGAGAAGAGCAACAATAATTAAAATAAAATCATCACATCAGGGTGATAGTAAATGTACTACAAGTATGGTATTAGAATGCCTCAGGATTTTTTAATCATCTTTACTTTTTTTATTCAGTTTTCATTTTGATAAATGGGAACCTCAGCTGTAAATAAACTTTTCCTTCTGTTTTGTTTGTTTGTTTGTTGGGAAGGTTGCTGCTTGCCTGTTTTTTGTGATTTGGTTTTTGTTTTTTTATTTCTGATAAAAGACTTTGGAGAATATAATATGTATTCCAAACAACTGGGCTAGTGGTTGTGGCTACTAGTCTTAGATCAAGCATATATATTTGAACAATCACAGTCAACACAGGAAAAAAGTTGGGAAGGTAAGAGTCATCTGACCTATTTTAGACATTTCCTTTCAAATGAGATGAACTCGCCCTGTGTCTATCTTTTTCTATTGGCAATAACAAAGCTTGAGAGCATGAACCTGGATAGAAACCTTTACAATGAGAAACTGGCCATGTTTAAATAAGGACACATTTAATCCTGTTGTAGAAATCTGTCTATTTTTTTAATATTCTTGGTCTTACGGCCACTGTACCTCTACAATGATATTAGAGTAAGCGCTACTAAGAAAGATGTGAGTGTTCTTTGACAGGGATATGTACAGAAATATTAAATGCAAATTATCCAGACTTTTTAACACTTTTTACATCAATATATCATTTTTAAATTGTCTATATATCCCCTTGAGATTTTTAAATATGTACTGAAATATCTTTAATTGTATATTTTTATTAATATATACTGAAACTTTATAAACATAGTTGATAAATTACCAACCATACAGTTTCAATTTAATAACAGAAGTCAGTTATGTGCTTCATCTTCGTGATGAAATGTAGAAGACAGTGAGAAATATTCAATCTTTTCTTATGTTAGTCAGTTGACAAGATTTCTTTTGTTGTGATAATTAGATTGATGCCTAATTGTGATATGTATAATTTATATTACTTTGGGTTTACTAATCAGTTCCTAATCCTCTCATTCTATTTTTTGCAATTCAAATAGCTACAGAGTTATGTAACAGTTACCTACATCAGTGCTTGCAAATTACTCTGGGAACTGACCTCATTGTTTGGCAATTGATTAAATGATTTTATCAATTTCTATTTCTCAGCTTCTCCTTTTTCTCCAGCTATGGCTTTCTATTGCTTCTTCCATAAGTTCTTGGAGGATGATTTCTTTTTTGATATATATTAATTTTTTGAATAGTAATAAATACTCAGCACTCACAAACCACAGTCAATAGTTTCTGTTAATAATTGAAAACTGTCTGATTTTGCAGAGGAAGTCATAATCTTCCTCTCTATTTGTTGAAATAGATATATATAATGTAAACTTACAGTTCTGGGTTCTTCCATACAAGAAAGAGATCTTTGAACCTTAACCTGTCACAATTTTGTGTTTCCAGTGTGCCTATTAGTAAAGTGAGTTATTCCATAACCTGGTTAGTGTGAGTACTTCAAGGGCACTAGCAGTTATCGGCAGCTGACAACAAACTCCAATAAGAGTGGGGAGATCCAGGAGAGAGTCTCTCTTTCTAAACTGCATTAAAGGATTTGGCTCCAACCCACTATCGGCACATGCCCCTGACAAGTTAGTTGTACTGCCCACCAATACAGCAGACTGTTCAGTGGAGTCACTATAAGGGGACTTTGACAGGCACAAGAGTGGGGCACAAGCATCTCAGCTTTCCTGAGATGTTGACCAACAAATCAAACAAAACAGGTTCAAGGAACAGCCCCCTTTCATGTGACAGGACATTATTAAGGTGTACAAGTATCTGAAGGGAGGGTGTCAAAAGGATGGAGCCAAGCTCTTCTTGGTGGTGCCAAGCAAAAAGACAAGAGGCAATGGGCAGAAACTGACACACAGGAGGTTCTACTCGAATATAAGGAAGAACTTTAATATGCAAGTGACCACACATTACAACAGGTTGCCCAGAGAGGTTGTAAAGTCTCCCTCATTTGAGACATTCAAGATGCATCTAGACACAATCCTGTGCAATGTACTCTAGGATGACCCTGCTTGAGTAGGGAGGTTGGACCAGATGGCCCACTGTGGTCCCTTCCAACCTTACCCATTCTGTAATTCTGTGAAATAAATGTTTCTTTAAAAAACCTTAATAAATTTCTGTTACTGCAATTGTATGTGAAGCTCACAACTGTGCTTTTAGATAAACCACCATCATTTTTTAACCACTAGCATCTTTTAGCCCAAGAAAATAAATTGGTACGTGTATTTGAACACGCTTGCAGAAGGGATGAGGTCTAGATGGACAAAAAACCTGGGCCACTGTTGAGGCCACATTGAGTTTTCATTCTATTAGCGTAGAATCCATTGACAAACCCCCTTGAACTACATGTGAGTATGCATGCATAACACTGCACATTTATTTTTAGGATCAGAACCTTGGATCCTAGCATTCGTAAACATATCCACACAAAAAGTGTTTTTCTAGAAATCAATAATCTCAGAAATAGGCACATGATTATGAACAACAAAAAATAGATCAGTAATCAATAATTATTAACAGACCTCTGAAAACCTATGAATATAATAATTTTCAGATTTCTTATTGTTAACATCAATGACATCCCATGGGTTGCATAGTTTGGCCGAAAGGTGCTTATAAAGTTCAGCTAACCTAGGAACATCGGTAAGGATCCTTTAGGGTATGGGTTTTTTTGAAATGCCTTCTTAGACATTTGATACAATTATTAATATGAAGTAATATTTGAATTAAGCTATACATTATTGTCTCTAACCCAATTAAGCTATTTTGAAATAAAGTAAATAACTAGGTTGAAAACACACGGTTTATTTATTCTTGAAATAAAACATGACACTAAAAAGAAATGAGCAAGTGTTATTAAAAACTTTCAGCTATAAGCTAATCAGTGTTTAACTGGCTGTGGAGCAACAGTGTAATCCACATTGCAATCTGTTAATGAACATGTTGCTATTAAAAAAAAAATTCAGTTAAACATGAAATGTTACATAGAGCTGCAATTATGAAAGTTAAATTGGAGTCATGTTATTCTGAAGATTAATTTTTTAAATAAATGTAATTCTAAGGGGCTCTGTATGGCCCAGCAAATATGTGTGATCTGCAAAAAGCTGCAATGTAAACATTTAAGTAAGTGGTTAAGTGAACAGTTGCACTCTTGTGAACATTTTTTCCCTCTGTTTTTGTTTCGAGGATGAACTCTGTGTATTGCTTGACATATAATCCGTGAGAAATTCCTGAAGCAGAATTTTCTGCTCTGTAGGACTTTACACTTTCACTTGCCTGTTCACACAAACCTAATGCAAAATCAATGCCTTTCCTCCTCTTATCTTTCTGTGGTTTGTTTGTGATTAGCCAGCACACTTAAAAATATTACAGGGAGCTAGCAGATAATAAAACAGACAGTATAAATGAAAATAGCATATGATCACTTAAACCTTATTTTTATTTGGTCTTTGGATATATCTCCACATATAAAACACGGGTTATTTTGATTCAAAATATATTGAATGACAATTTTTTTAAAGAAAACTCAGTAAACTCAAGCCATTAGATTTTTTTATTATTATTCTTTAACTTAAAATGGATATTTTGTCAAATCATTAATTAATTTCGTCATTCAGCAGACTGAGAGAGCACAGTGGTTTGAAAAATTTCCTTCATAGGGAATACAGAAATGGCATATTGACAATACATTATTTTTGCTTATTAACAGTACTGGTTATTTACTGGTGCTAAGAGAAGAGACATGGAAAAAAATAAACTTTATCTTACCAGGAACTATAATATATATTTCTTTTTTTCTGAATGAGCAGACTGATGATTTCAATGTGGAAAATGTATAGACAAACTCGAGTTAATTCTCAACTACCTGACCCAGTTGCTGAGAGCAGTTTGGACATGACAGGACACAACTGGATGAGGGCAAGATACCCAAACACTGCTCAGGATCCCAAGGATGTTTTTCAGTTTGTTTTCAGCTGCTTTACTGTTGTCACCTCTACTAGATTACTGAAAAGTAGTTTGTAATCACACTTGGACTGTGAGGTAGATTTACTGTCTTCTATTATGTCCAGCATACTGTGTACAGCTGCAATGACCAAGTCATACACAATGCAGTGGACAATATTTTGACCGTGACTAAACAAAGTGGATTGTTTTCACAGCTTAGGCTTCCTCCCTTCTTTTTTTTTTCCCTCTCCTTTAATTTGGCTCAAGATACCATCACCTGATGGGAACTTCTGCAGTTTGGTTATCCAGCAGAGCTGCAGTGAAATTACTTTAGGTGAGAGTTACTGAAATCCAGGAAAGTCCTGCTCATCTTCCGATGAAAAGCTAGGCAATGCTTATATATATGTCAGAACACCAACATGTTCTCTGTTAAGGTTGACCCCAAACTCTGTCTACGACCTGGGCTATCATAATAAAAGAATGGATTAGAAAACTTGAAACATGGTGGGACCCTCTAACTTTGTCTATTACAAAGCATGGTTCATTGTGACCCTTTTTTTTCTATATTAAGTTTTACTGTAAGTAACAGAAGGACTTGCTGTTCTTCTAAATTAATTTTTCTGCTCACTATTTTGTCTCCTCTCTTCACATTGGATTTCCCCAACAACTTCCCTCAATGTTATCATCAGAGGAAGAAGGACAGAAGTTGTTAAGGGTTATGAGAGAAGTCTGCATCTTCTCTTATAGAAGAAAAAGATTTTGCAGGCAATCAGCAGATTCTTCTGAAGTGCTAGATGCTTACTATCTGATGCTGAATTATCCTCACAATATAATAGCTTCATTCTTTGAGGCACTTCAGTATGAAAGGATTGGAGTGTAGTGTCCAGATGATTATTTTAATCCCCTGGGTCACAGGAAGACCAACTGCTTTGCTTCAGATATTAACAGGATGAAGGAAGAAACTGAAAGCTCAAATCCCAAGCCCCAGACTAATCCCCCAAACACTGAAATGTTCCATCTTCATGTGCAAGAGCTTAGAATAAGTAGATTTCATAAATGGACAAAAAAGGAATGAAATACTCTTTGAGGATCCTGTAAGGTAAAACCTGTTAGTGGGTTGACACGCAGACTCCTAGATGTGCAGGAACCTTCTCACAGGTATGTACCTCATGAAATCAGCAGGAACTAGGTGCAATGTAGAAGCTGTTAATAGCAAGTAAAATGAAAGCAACATACAAACAGATAAATAAAATAAAAAGCATTTAAAAAACTTGAGACAAGAGGATACAAAGGCAAAATGAATCTTCGCATTGAATTAGACACTGCTTGTTTCTTGATTATCTGCACACAGAAACCAGAAATTTCTGCCATTCATATCACTTATTTCCAAGTTAATTTTGTAGGCACATGGCTGTAGGAGCCTAAGTCCATCAGATGTTAGTTGCTCTACAAATAAAAGGCAAAGATTCGATGTTTTCACTTTTTTAATAATTTTAAAGCTACTTCAGAAGGATAACGTATGACTTCATGAACATTTCACATGACTGTCTAAATATTGAAAACAGTTTCAGAATTCAATTTATGCTGCTGCAGAATTCAAAACCTCACTTGCATAAACTATATGTCTTGTTAATGTGTCAAATATAAATGGCCAATCAGACTAAAATTTTACTTTTGTATTAATTATTAGATACTTTTTTAATATTTTTAAATTAAGTTGACTGCCTGATTTGAGAAATTAAAATTCAGATTTTAAAGATCACTCAATCTGAGCAATGCCAATAAATTTCACAATTAGTTTTCTGGGATACATCCCCTGTGATGTGCAAAAACCTTTCTGAAATCTTAAACTATACCTATCTCTGACAATCTTTAGATAAAATTTTTTACTTACTATTTTTGATAACTGTGATTGTCATATATATCTCTTACTCTATTCTTTTTCATTTTCAACAGCTGGCATTACAAGCAATTCCTATGTCATTCTTGTAATTTTATCCCTTATATTCTAATTAACCGTCAGGTTGGCATTTGGAGTCACGTGGTGGCTGAATTTGTTGATTAAGTTTCAGCTTTCAGTTTTTCAGTCAGATTTGGAGCCAAACCACTGTGAAGTGATTGTTTTCTCATAGCATTCTAGACAAACAGAAGACTTCTACTGTTTTGGAAACTCACTTAAAACAATAAAATCAGAATCTGGACATCATTCTACTATTTACTTCTTGAAAATACCTGTTGTTTCACTCAAAATCAGTGACTGAAATCCAGTCATATCATTTTAGCTGCCTTCTCTGAATATTTATCCAAAATTGGCTTGCTGTTATGTCACAAATAAGTGAACAATCTCAGAAACTGTTCTTACTTGAGGCAGGTGGTAGTAGTATCAAAGCCCAGAAGACTTCTAACTGCTGTCATGACTATAATCACCTCTGAGCCAAACAAATATTTAAGAAGAGTTTGAAAGATATGCACATTTAGAACAGTGTGATGGAGAGAGTGAGAAAGTAAGTTATAAGAACCTCAAACTCATTGAATCCCTAGCCATTATGTTTACACAGCTTTGACTGAAAGTTTTAACTGTTTCCAGTGAGGTATGCAGGGTACTAATCCAATGAGATAAGCTAAAGTAGAGAAAACAATTGCTATTCCCTTCCAGATGGGAAAAAAACAACTATTGGTTTTGTTACTCTGAGAATGGCTTTGCCGCAGATGAACATTTCAATTCTAAAGTGTCCAAGATGCTGTGGAGTGAAATGTTGCTGTTCATACTGAGATCCTAATTTTGTTTGCTACCGTATTTTCATGGCTACAATGATTTTCATTGAGTTTTTCTCAGCTTTGCTCTGGACTTAATGAACTTGAATAGATATTAGAGGGTTTAACACTGGAATGCTTAGAAGGTTACATTGTCGTATTCAATGAAATAAACCTCTATATAGAGATATTCATAGTACCTGATTTACATAGCAGGTATGATCTATAAAAGAATCCCAGATTCACCTCTTTGCAATACTAATCTTTAAAGGAGCAATGTTTCATTGCTGTTAATGGAAAGTAGGCAGAAAAACCTCCCCCTTACTCTTTTCACGTGACACAACTTTTTGAATTCAATGGGGATAATAACCCTTAGTCCTTTTTCAGGACAGCAGTTGGGGGTCACTTTTTCAGACAACTGAAACATGCATTGAACAGAATTAAATAAAAGATTAGTGTTAGCAATTTACAACTGTGATAGGCCAAAAGATACATAGAGAATAATAATGGAGGTATTGAAATAGAAAGCATAATTTAAAACTTATCACTTTCAGGCATAGTCCTGAACAAATCCAGATGCACCCTAAAAATAATATTATTAGTAATAATCCTCCAGAAGATTAAACATTAGACAAATGGAAAAGCAACTTGATGAAGGTTAAGACTAGCTGAATTAAGTGATCAGTTTACAAATCTCTCTCCAAAAGGCCTCATAAGTTATCTTTTTTTGGTGACAATTATTTGTAAATAATTGTGTAAGATAAGCTTGAACCAGAAGGGCTTAGTTGCATTTTGGATTTTTTATTCCTGTTTCCTGGCAGCTGATCTGAATAGTCCTTTCATAAGCTAATTTTCCAGACTCTTATTCTCTATTTCATTATTTTAATCTTTAATGCTCCAAATATCAGGTCCCTGCATATCTTTGATAAGCAAACTTTTGTCCAGATTCCTTCCCATTTCACTATAGATAAAAATAATAATAATAATAATAATAATAATAATAATAATAATAATAATAGTAAAATGGAAAACTGACTTCTACACATTTTGTAACCATCTGACCCCCTTTTTTTGTTACTTCACATTACTTATATACCACCATGACCACTCCAGCCTGTTTTCAGTGCCGTTGGAAAACTAATAGTTCACCATACTACTCCTAGAGTACAATGGCTTTTGGAGACAAGAATAATTTTGTACACAACTATTTGACAAGGGATTTTGTATCAAAATTTTCAGAGGAAATAAGAAGGGGTAGACTGTCATCCTTCTCCTAGGATTCAAGTTCATGACACACTCGGGTTTCTTCTACTTACAAAGGCACTTTTCTCACATTCCGTGGGATAGCACAACAGTTGGTAACTAAGTTGTAGCACCTTGTATATAGTTCTGCCTAGAACTTTTTACCCTGTACTTTTCATCATTTTCCAGCATGCATGTTGCATGTTCTTTTCAACTAAAAATGTTCTTTTGTTAATGGTTCTGAAGTAATGGGATATGGTGGACTGTAAGTGTATTCTCTAGTCTGTAAAAGGAGAAAATTCTAGCAGGCACTAGGCAGGACAGCAGTCATGTTGAGACACTTACAGGAAACTGAGTACAGATCTCAGAAGTATAATAAAATTATGTTCCTTTCAGAACAACGATTTTCAAACTACAGCTGCATTATTTTTGGTAGTTTTTCATAAAGCAGAATGACCTTGAAATGTGAGATGGTTCTCAAACAGAGAATATGATCAACATAGTCAGATTCAACAAATATTTTGTAAATATGTTCACATACCAGTGACTGGTTCAGATGTCTTCTGTCTGGTTATGTGCCAGTGCATATGCCTTAAGGAAAAGGGAAGGGAGTAAGAAAAATCTTTCTTGTCCTTTCCCTTTTAGTCTCCAAATGCACTTAATATTTGATACCCTTTCTGGGGTCAAGGCTAGGTGAGTACTCCTGGCTTTCTGCAAAAGTAGTTTTGGAAAACTTGCAGAGTGTTCATATGTTCTTTTACTTTTTTAAAAAACATTGTGATTTCATACAAAGTTTATGGCAGATAGTAAAGATGATTATATACCACTCAGATGAATATTGTTCTGCTACATAAAATTTATATTTCATACACTGGGAACACAGGGACTATAAATTCATAATGATTACTGGTTCTTCTGAACACTACTGTGGTTGCAGAAAGCACTTTATTATCTACTACTTTAATGCTTGGAGACCTTCACCCTTCTAGTAAAGTAAAACTAAAGTAACACAAACCCTTCTCTTTAAACTGAAGTGCTTTCTGTTGAAATGTTCATAAATAGCAGGACTAAAAAAAATTACCATCAGCAAACACCATTTATTCAAGCTTTAATATTTTCTGATTCTTACATCATCCTACTGTTGGAATAGTGATTACTCAAATACATTTTAGACTCAGGTGAATAATTTCTATTTTCAAGAATTATTTCCCTAGGAGTTTTTCTCTGCATCCAAAGTGTTGTATTATCAAATTTCCTCTGGTTCTTCACAAACATCTTCAGTGGTAATGATATAAATTTGAGAATTTAAATTCTGATAAATTAGTATTTTTATTTAATAATTGTAAATTACTGTGTTGCTTTGCCTTTAAATAAAAGGATATTCCTTAGTAGAGAATATTTTGCTAAATTAGTTACTCTTGTTTTTTCTTTAAATTAACATAATTTGTAAAGAATGGTTTTCTTTAAAAGTTTCCATGCTTTCTCCTTTTGACCAAAGAAGATGAAATGACCAAATATATTAATTTTTGATAGTAGTATAGAGATCATATCTTTACTTCTGTTACCTGTTGTTAACTTGATGTAAGTTTGGAGATATATAAAAACAGATATGCTACAATGCTGTCTTTAATTAGTCTTATTTCTCTCATCTTTCTTTCACTTTTCTAATCCTACCGCATTCCCAAAGTTCCTTAAAGTTGGTGAAAATATCATATGCTTACTTATGCATATAATAATTTACAAGATATGACTAGAGGTCTTATTTCTGAGACATAATTTTTAAGGCTATATCCCATATTGTTTTCCTGATATGAAACTATTTCCTGATAGCACAGCCTCCTTACACTCCTTCCATCTTCTTTGTGATCCATGTTTCTTCTAGAATCACCTCTGCTATATTGATGCAATAATTTTTTTGCTCTCTTAAACCGAAATCCAGTTCTACATTACAGAGGATAAAAAGTGGCAATTAGAGCATGAAAAACTGGCTGAATTTAGTATTGTGTATTCTGTATCAAACTGTGAGCCAGATATACATAAACCTCAGTCTTCCACTCATATATTTAAATGATTAAATTACAGCATACTTATAAAACTAGGAAAAAAACCTCCATTTTAGTTACATCTGTAAGTTATTTGGCAGATTGCCTTTATGTGTCTTTGAGTTCCCAAGTTAGTAAGCAAAAGATTGTGTCCCGTGTGAAAATATTATTTATTATTTATTTTTACATTATCTGATTGAAATATCAATCCTCCAAAAGGAGGGAAATGGCACATAAGAAATCATAATGAGAACAGTTACTTCTAATTGCAATAACTGACATATGCAAAGGAATATTTCTGCAAATGTTGAACTCTTTAGTTTAAATGTTCCTAACAATCAAAATTTCATTCCTAGTGTGTAACCCATAGAGCTCCAGTGAATGATAAACAGAGTCTCTCTAAAAAGGCCACTATTGATTTTCTATACAGTTAAAAGAAATTCTGATTTAAAAAACAAAACAAAGCAAACAAAAAAAAGTAAGCTTATTCATTCAGATGCTCTCAAATTGTCTCATAACATTAGAAAGGTTTGTTTTGCTTTTTTGTGTGGTTTTTTTTTGCAAACAGGATAGGAGGAAGGTTTGACCCTCAAAAGTTTAACACTGAGACCTCAGTCCAAATAACACGCACCAAGGTTTCTGCCTAAATGTCTTGTTTCATTGTAAGCTGAAAATATCAGAGGATCAAGTTCTTGAGTGTTATTTTCAGGGACACTCAATAAAAACAAAACAAATTAAATTGGGGTGTGAATTTAAAATTGACTGGTTATCTGCACTAAATCTTTGTGTGGACACCTATTTAAGAATAAAGTAGTTTTCATTTATCTTTATTAACTCCCTAAGTTTCCAAATAAGGGGTTAACACTGTTAAACTAACCAGGCTTGCCATTCTGATTGACTTTCCTGAATGTTCAGGAAAGAGAAGTGCTCACTTACAGAGCAGGAGCTATTGCTTTACAGTATTTAAATTCTTCTGCATCTGGAAAGCAAAAGATATGAAACACAGGTAAACATTTGTTTCTTTTAAATGACTGAATTTTATTTTAGTTAAGAATGGCCAAGATAAGGCGAGATCTTTTTCTGTCTGCAGCAATTTACCCATGCATTATTTTTTTCTTATCTATCTGTTCATAAGTGCATACCTATCCCTATGGGCTCTATCAATCACAACTTAAATTCAGTGGACTTAAAAATACCAATAAGAGCAGAATAATTCTTACTTTTTGGGCAAAGAGATTTAAGAGTGAATTATTCAGTCAACAAAATATCTGAGGAAACAGAAGTGAAAAACATATACTGATATCACTCACAACAGATCCTGCCATTCTACGTCTGGAACCTCATTAATAGCTAACTTTGCTTTTTTTAAGGGTTAGTAAAAACGTTATATTACAAAACCTTTTACCTTTGATTCCAAAGGGAGAAAGCGATGAAATTGTGATTTAATGGTATTTACTTCCAGTACATAAGCAAAATCTGAGCCTTATTGTGTTTTTAAAGATAAAAATGGGGGGAGATTTCAAACTTCAGCTGAGGTATATCTCTTTTTTGCAGACATTTGTAAAGTAAATCACTTATTTGCACACCATGTTGTCAGCTACTAAGCTGCCACCTGAAGTATTCTGTGACACCTGATGAAATTTATTTTCAAATTTTAGTTGTGTTTCTGTTCTTTTTTTTTCATATATCATGTTCAGACGAAGATAATGTTCTACTACAGTTTTGGTTTTGCAAATCTATTGGGGATTATCTCCCTAGAAACATCATATTATACCACAGAAGTACAGAGAGAACTGCCATGTAAATAAAAAATTTTGGGGCATTAAAAGCCCTTTATAGTTCACTGTTCTTTGATCAGACCTAAATTTTAAATGTATTTTACTTGCAAAGGGAAATAACATGTTATGTTATATTAAGAGAGTGAAATCAAATGATGTGAAAATAGTTCATTTCTACCCAGCACTGCTGACAGACAGCTAGTAAGTCAGCTTAAGCAAATAAGACAGGTACTTCTGAACTGGCACACGATTGCTGCAAATTGTCAACACAACAAAAGTAAAATAAAAATTAGTCTAAAATAATGCTACTAAAAGTTAAACTTTTATTTTTTTGTGTGTCTTTTTGTAGTCTGTGTTTTTTATCAAATGTTTCCTTTATACTCTCCTCCTCCTTCCAGTTGCATATATATCAGAAAGTTCATGATTTTTTATTAAAAGCTTTAAAAAATTTTCAGAAATTCCATTGGAAAGAAGGGTTGTTACATGGTATTCATTTGCTGCATGAGGTCTAAGTGATTTTGTAGCTAATTTCTGTCATCATTAGACTTCCCACAGAAATAATCTCCAATTGTCAGATTTACTGGAGAGACAGGAAGGAAGGGAGCAAGAAGGCAGAGAATTATTAATAATTTGACAGAATAAGTCCAACATATGGCTGAGAAACCTTTGATTTTACTGATTTCTTCTTCTTACCTTTCACCTTAGTGTTATGAAACTGAGGAAGAATGCTAATGAGCCTATAATTGGCCCCAATCCCAGAAGATTATTTTGGGGAATTTGTATTTCAAATGCATGAGTTTTATTATTTTTGCAGGTAATTAGCAGATCAGTTAAACTAAATAATTTCCTGCTGCTATAGGCATATGCAGTCAAATGCAAACTTATTTTACTCCTACATACACCTACTTCAAAATTATTTGTGAAAAGGCTGAAATTTAAAAACACTGTGTATGGAGGAGGAAATTTAGTTATGCTCAGTAATGATTTTTTTAAACTAATTAGTTTTATAAATCTTCTTGGGTTTTTTTGCTTTTGTTATTTGTGTACGTGTTTTTCTTGGAGAAAATCTCTACACATTTTGTCTTTCATTCCTCCAGCTAATGCTAGCACTGCAGAAAAGGTAGAAGTATACCTAGTTCTTATAACACAAAAATAACTTTACATACTTTTCATAACATTACCATTACATAATTCTGCCCCCCCCCCCCCCCCCATTTAAATTTAGGATGCTCTAGAAAGAAAAGATATTTTCACAAAATGCTCTCCAGGACTCAGCCTCTTTAAGGATCTGAAAAGTATGGGAAGGGCCAGAAATTAATACATCTTAATTTAAATAACTCTGCTTCAGTCACAAGTCATTAAAAAATGGGGATTAATAGTGGCCTTAATAAAAAATCTTGTCTATCCTAATGGCTTAGTATGGATACAAACTCACTTGAAACAATCCCAGACTCAGACCTTTCTCCCTCCCTATTTCTATAGCATCATGTAGCCCTTGTGAAATATGTCCAGTTTAGAGTCCTATTTCCAAGGTGTGGCTGTACAAGTAATGAAGGGGGAAGTTTTCTGTGAATGAGTTTGTACTTGATACTTTTTTGTCCTCTGAAATTCCAGTCACAAGCCCTGAATAAAGCTGTACTGCTCAGTTTGGAATGGTCATAGTAGCATGAAGGAAATAAGAAAACAGTGTGAGAGGGTTTGGTTGCTTCAGGGCTTCTGGGATGGAGGTCAGGGGAAAGTTAATACATCCAGCAAGGTCACAGCCACAGACTGCCAGGCGTACTGCTGTGGAAGGAAAAGCATGTATGGTAAGTTTCCAGTGATGTGGATTCCCACTGTTCTCCCTTTCTAGCAGCTACTGCAAAGTGGCATTTCTAGACTACAAAAGCTGGTATGGGGTAGAAGGATACACTGTTTCTGCAAGCACACAATGATCACACACAATTTCTGTGTGAAAAAGCAGATCCATCTAAACAAAAAACTTACACAGATCTTCTAATGCCAGTGTTAGGGAAATCAACAATAAAGGAATGGTTAGCCAGCACAGGGTGCAGTCACAAGCCCTTATTTCTACTAAGCCATAACTAGTCAATTTGCTACAGGCAAGACAACTATTGGGATAGTGCCATTGGACACTTATGTTGCCAAATTGTCTGAGATATGTCTGCTAAGCCATGAGTTGTGCTTGAAGGAGAAAGCAACTTCTGTTTCTGTTCTCTGTTTTTGAAGCTTGGATGGTGTCCATGCAGTGTGCACTCCTAAGCAAAGAGGAAACGTTACTCTCCAGGCACAGCATTCTCTGCTTCAACATGCTCTGGCCAACCACTAGAGAAGGTTTGCAGCAATCAAGGAAGAAATGATTAAACTCTCCAACTGTATCTTTGAATGCCTTTATTTCAATTTTTTTTTTATTGTATGAAATTTTTTTAGTAGTTTGTCCTAATGTATCATTAATGCACAGATTGCGTGTACTATTTTATCTTTGTATTTCTTTAGTAAGGCCTCTTAATAGGCCACTGTTTCTTACCAGAATTGGACAGTAAACAGCTTCTAGCAGCTCAGTTATTAAGTTGGACACATTTACAAATTAAGCATAGATAACAAATAGAAAAATTCCTAACAAATTAAAAGAAAATATAGAACAAATAAAACTGAATTTAAAAAAAAAAGTTCAAATTAGAAAATGTGTTATAGATTTACACCTCAAAAGCCAAAGAAAAAAATACATCTGCTAAACAATTAACTACATATAAGGGAATCGAAAGAAAGCAGCTATGTGGAAAGAGCAATCTTTCCACTTCCTACCACTGCCAAAATGAATTAAATGTATAGACCTAGGGATATGAACGAGGTATATTTTGAACAGAATTTTAAGGCTATCTCTTAAGACACAGGGCAGTAATGCCTACTGAGTTTTCCCATCTCTTTCTTTCCTTCCCTATCTCCTTTCTGTGGGTATTTTTGCTCTGACATAAAAAGTCAGTATAGGAAGATATTCCTTGTTTACTTGAGTAAATGTGGAGTAAGATAATAGTGTAGGGAATCCCACTTTTTCTAAGTCTACTGTTGCTCATATTCATACTGTTGCTTATGTACTTCTGTGAATTTCTTCATCTGTCAGCCAGCAAATACATGATGCTGAAAACATCAATGGTGTGCTGCTAGTTACAGAAGCTAGCATGCTTTAGCCATGTGAATGCGATGAGCTGCCTAGTCAAAGGTTTATTTGAAGGTTCTAAGCACCTCACTAAGCTGCATCTTTAGACTGCAGATGAAACCCCAGTTTATTTTGCTGTAAAAGAGTATGCATATGGTTTTATTTTCACATGATTTGGCACTTAACAGAGTTTCAGTCTGAACTTGTATTTCTGCCAAGTCCACAGCATTTTTACTTGATATCTTAACCACAACTCCTAAACCTTCTGTGCAGTCCTACAGAAGCGCTTCCTATGACCACATCCCCTAATAAAAGGCAAGAGGTCAAATCTTTTTGTACATCAGTCACGAGAACCCTATGAGTTGGGGCACTATTTTCTTGATGTTCTCCTCGATATTTGTGGGCAGAAAACACCGTATAACATCTTTGTGACATTTCTCATACTTGTCTTTTGAGAATATTAGAAACCAGGGACTGATTCCTAAATGACTTTTTCCCTCTCCTAGTTAAAATATATATATTTTAAAAAGTCACAGATAAGTATGTCAGCTTTGCAGAACTGAAGCAAAGGCTGCAGGCATGGGAAGCAATTGAGCAAAGACAAGTTAGGCACAAATAAATAATGAAACCTTACAGTTAACTTGATGTGCAAGCTCATCTCTAGAGTATGCCCAATTTACTCAGATATTCCAAGCCTGGGGCATATGTCCCACTGGCAACCTCGCAGTTGTAGTTTGAAGAGGGTTGAGCACCTGGAGATTACGTGGTGTCAGGAGAGAAATCATTTTGAATGTCTTTCCTGCTTCAATGACTTTTATAAATTAAAAATGTGTGCCTTGGGCTTACTCTTCTCAGACTGTAAAAAATAAACTTTCCAAGTTTGTTAATTTTAAGTTATTACTTTGCATTTCTTTGGATGCATGTCTTTATTCTATCCCTTGACTTCATCAAACATACTTGGAATAGCTATATTTTACCTAGTGATTATAATTATGCCAGAATACCAGTTGGGCTTAAGGTGTAAAGTAGCAATACAAAAATAAAAGACAAGGGAAATGGAGTAGCTTTAAGGAATGTTAGTCTTTCTAGTATGCAAACAAACTTAACAAACAATTGCCTGTTGTAAAATGTATGAATTACTAACAGAAAAACTGTTGAAGTTGATCCCCAATGGTAGAATATTTTCTAAAATAGTTTTGGTTATGCTATGCAGTTCCATTATGGTTTTTAAAATAACATGAGCCAAGTGCAGTTGTTTTGAAGGAGGCAAGAGGAAAGGAAAGCATTGCTTTTGGGACTTTAACTGAGCAAGCTCTTAGAAAAAAAAATCTTGAAAGTTAATGCAAAGATCAAAAACTTTCAATGTCAAGACGTTAAAGAGCATCTTGATTCAGCACTATTGTATTCTTCCCGATGCATAAGATAGACACAAAGTCTTATGCAATTCCTAGCATTCCCTCTGCAGTAAGGGATCTTTTCACTCCCCTGTGACATTTAAAAAGAGTTTTCAGTCTCACTAGCTAAAATAGCGGGGCGAGGGAGAGGGGTTTAAGGGGTGAGTGGGTTGGTTGGTTGGTTGGTGATATTTTTTTTCTTGTGACATACAAATGTTTTTTCTTTCAATCTTGTGACATGTGTAGGAACAAGAGACTAAGTGTGTTACAAACATTGCACAAACCACTTTATAGAAAAAGCAGATGCTGCAAAGATGAAGCATATATCACGTTTTTGTTAGCAGCACTTAAATTTTACATTAAGTATGAACTACAAAACTGTGCTAACGTTACTGATTCTGTTGGAGTGCAGCAGCCTTGTGGCTCGGGAATAAAAGAACTAAGTAGCTTATAAAAATTAATTTTCCATGAAAAAGACAACAAGCGATATATGACTGGTTATCTGGTAGCTGTCATAGGTTACTGGAGCTCAGCAGAGTCCAGTGAGTGGCAAGGACTACTGGATCACAGCATTCATTCACTCATAAATAAGATGCAAACAAAATAGAAAAGGCCTGACTTCTCTTCAGTTGGAGGTAAACAGAAATTTGTAGGGAAATCTTCTATGCTTTTAATTCTAGTTCTAATCTTTGAAGAAATTTTTCAAATTAATGGATAATGCTTAATAGTCAGTTTCAAGATATATTTTTCAGCTTGTCTATTTAGATTGGACATGCACATGTTCAAGCTGTGACGATACTAAAACATAGGTGCTTGATTTATAGCATAAAGTGCTGGACTGTCAGTCAGATGTCTCCAGGCCAGCTGTCTCTGCTCAGCAGCTTCACAGATTATGCACAGATTATGTCCCTTTACAGAGTTGGAAGGGACTCACAAGGATCATCAAGTCCAACTCTTAAGTGGATGGCCTGTATGAGGATCAAACCCACGGCCCTGGCATTATTGGCACCATGCTCTAAACAACTGAAATAATCTCATGTGTTCACTTTGGCTGCACATATACTAAAATTGGAACAACACAGAGAAGATTAGCATCACTCCCGTTGCAGGATGACATGCAAATTAACTCAATCTACTATCTAATGATGCAGTGTACACAGTCATGCAAAAACTTAGAAAGGGGTCACATGATTCACATCAAGAATTAAATGTTATGGTCTGTCATGACGGAAAGAGCTAAGTGACTACATTCACTGCTAGCTGCTAAATGTATGTGTTGTAAAGGAGAGAGAACAACTAAGAAGTGTAATTTAAAGTGTAATTCATTAGAAGTGAATTGCAATGAAGTCTGTTCAAAAAATCTTCACTTGAAAAAAAATCTTGTTGTTGAGAAAAAGAAGTTAGAGGTTTTTTTCTGTATTATATATAGTTCATAATCACACACTGTATCTAAGCACTTCATCTATTCAGTATTTCAGGTCTGAAATGACAATAAGGATACTTTTATCTATATTCTACAATATAATGTAAGTTAAATCTAAAATATTTTACTATTCTTTCTGTATATAATGTATGTATTATATATATAATATATATATTCTTTCCATTATAATTTGACAATGTTACAATTGCTCTTGACAAAGTCAACACCCTGAAAATTGGCACTGAAAATGAAAGGACTTTATTAGTATTTGGTGATTTCAAGTCCATACACATAACAGATTCTTATTGCCTATTCCTACAATACATAGTCATGACCTGCTATACAATCCACCAATTAAGTTGAAATTATGTTGAGCTTTTTTATTTTATTTTATATATAATATAATGATTTGGTTAATTACTGTTGCTTTTTGCAGAAGCAACTTTATGTATATCTTTGATTGAAATAAGTATGAGAAACGGATAATTTTAAAAGAACATTTTAACATTATTATTCAATGTGCATTAAATTTGAGCTGTTTATAATCAATATTAAATTCCACATGTAACTGGAAATGTGACTTTAAGAGACTAGGTTGGTAAGCAAAAGGAGTAAAGGGCTATCTGTGGTTATATAAAAATTTTAAAATGCAAGCTTCTAGGGAAAAAAACAGCGAAATTGAACTAGCTCTTTCAACATCTCACAATTTAGTAAACACCACACTGGAAGCAACTTAATTTTTCTTGTCAAATATCTCACAACACTAATTACATAATTATATCCCTAAGAAGATGCCTTACCTCCTAGCTTGCAAAATTTTTCTAGTTATGTAGCTCATTTACAGTATTAAGATACAAAAATTGTTATTATTATTGACAAACTTTTAAGGTTAAAAAGTGACTGCTTACTATCTCAAGTAATCTTTTAGCTTTTTAGCATTACTTATTGAAAACTATCCATATTCTTGAGCCTGTCTAAAAATTCAGGGGTACATTATGGGTTAACCTTAACTCAGAACCAGTTGTAAACTTATTGCATGTAGCATTTAGATACAAGCTCTTTACCTTTACATGTATTCCAGGTTTCACTACCTTTTCATAGTTTTCTTAATAATGTGGTAATATTAAAACTATTCTGGAAAACAGTATAAAAGCTAAGTTTTCCTTTGTAATTTTACTTTGTAATGGAAAACATTTAATTGTCCTTATCTTTTCAGGACCAGATATGCCTTTGCCTGATTTATTAATGTTCAACAATTTCTCACTTGGATATATGTTCATTTTATCAACACTTTTTATTATGAATAATATATATTCTTTATTATACGTTAGCTCTTATGAAATAGCTAAACTATCTGCTTGAATTTTTCTGCAACCTAAAATGTTATTTATTTATCCTGTGGACCACTTTACTTCTAGAAGGAATGACATTTATAATAAAAATAAAATATTTTTTAAAAATCCTTCCTTTATAGGACAGGAAGCTAGAGAGTAGGCAGTCTGTTACATAATCAGAATAATTAAATTATAGTCGCCATCTATAAATCATTATATGAAATTGCATATGTTCTGTCTTTGCCAGAATAAAAATATTTATGTAAATTTATGAAACCTGTCTTGTGAAGGGAGTAAAATTAAGATTCTAAGGAATGGACAACCAAAGCTGACACACAGAGTTGCTATAACTTTTGAAACTATGCCTTTAAAGTATCCCAGTGATGACCGCTTTAAACAAAAATGTGAAAAATATTGTATCTCTCTAATTTATTAGATTCAAGCATTACACTTAAGTAGCTAGACTGGTTTACAAGAGTCATATGACATAAAAGAAAAAGACATTAATTGCAAAATCAAATGGTGATCTCCTTCAACTGGAAATTAGCATCTACCATAATTGCACATCACTGAATAATGTAGAAATTCTTTGGTTTTAGTTCAAGTAGTCCCATAGAATGTTTAGGTATTATTACAAGTGAGTAGATATATTTTATTATATTTATTACAATGGTGATTCCAGTGAAAGGAAAGACATAATCAGTAATAGCACATCTGTTTCTCCAAAAGGCTTCTATTTTTATTCTTTTTAATAGTACGAGAAGCAAAGGTCTGTTTTGGGGGTTTTTTTGTTTCTTTCTTTTAACAGCCTAGCTAGGCATGGGAAGGGTCTGTATGTGTGTATCCTTGTATACATATAACTGCAGGTGTTAGTGCAACTCATTTTACTCTCAATCCTTTGACAAAGACAGCAAGCAGACACATAGCAACACCCCTCCAGAGATAGTCCAAGAATGTTTGTTTATGCCAACCCTTCAAGAATTATTTTATTTCAATAATTCACTTAACATGTGTTATGTTTAAAAGGTGGACAAGCATTAAAATAAGTACATTAAATACGCATTGAAGCATCAAAGTATGTATTTTGATCATAATTCACTCCTTATGCTTTGCTGACTCACCTTAGTATTTTCTAAGTAGCTTGAAGTAGACAATATGCAGAATGAAAGACCACTTGCTTCTCATACCTTCATTAAATAGAATGATGTTCCAGCAATACCTCATGAAATAAAACTTTTACTCATGCACTAAGAGAAACAGCCATACAAGTCTAATTATTTGTACTTTATGGAGATCTCTCAATGGCACTCTCATCACAGGGAACCTAAAGCTGTGTGCGAGTATTAGAGTAAAACCATGTATTTCTCAGTAAGTAGTTTTCTTCAATAATACCATGTTTATCATAAATCTACATTATTAAAATAATTCAGTCCATTCTCCAATTTGAAATAGAAGGGCCTTTTGTTACTTAAATAAATGTGTTGCTTTATAGCACAGAAATATTTCTCTAAAGATGTTTTCTAATGTTCCAGTTTCTGTAGGTTTTATGAATTAAGCCCAAATCGCCTGTAATGCAGATGAGAACAAAGAAAAAACATGTAATTCACACCACTAGTACTTGCTCTTTTCTGTAGATTCAGAAATGTCACCCATTACAAAGACTTGTATTCTACACAGTTCTGATGTCAAACATCAAGAAATACACATACTTTTTCTACAGTTTAGGAATTTTATAGCATCCTAGGAGTTTTCTGCACTTTATTTTTCAATATAGGTAAATCTATATTATAATTATCAAAATTAAAAAGCTGTAAACCTTTTGCTTATTAATACTCCAGGTTTGAGATGAAAAGAACAAAGTCTTCACTTTATCCGTTAATATGAATGAGAGAATACATAGTGGGAAGATGTTTTCTAAGGCTAGATTTGTCCCATTTTTCAATTTTATTAAATAAAAAGTACATAAATTCATATATTCAATAAACATAAGTCAAAGGTTTTATATATTAATAAGACTATCTTCTTAATCTCATCCTATAGACAGGTCAAAATCATCTGATCCATAAGACTGACTGAGAAAATCCAGACTAAGGTTTCTTCTACCAGGACTACCTTGCTACTGTCCCATTATTCTCTCTGCAGATCTGTTTTTCATAGAAATGTCCTGTACATATAAATTTCATCTAAAAGTACTGTGCAACTCATTACTGCATGTGCAGTCTAAGTAAATCCTCAAATGCTGAAATTATTGTACAGGTGTGCTGGTTTGGGCTGGGGTAGAATTAATTTTCTTCACAGTGGCTGGTACGGGGATGTGATTTGAGTTTGAACACAGTGATGATAAAAGAGATGTTTTTGTTATTACTGAGCAGTGCTTACATAGAGCCAAGGCTTTTTCAGCTTTTTGTACTGCTAGGCTGACAAGGAAGTTGGGGATGGATGGGAGACTGGGAGGAAACACAGATGGGACAGGTGACCCAAACTGATCAAATAGATATTCCATACAATATGACATCATACTCAGTATATAAATTGAGCGGGAGAAGTATTAAGTATGTCCTATTACTGTAAGACTTTTGTCCCCTGTTATAACATGCTGTTCCACACCTCCAATCTATGCAAAATGTAGGTAAGTGTATTGGCAGCATAATCTATAGTCTTGCTTGAAGTGAGCATATGCCATGGTGACAGCAGTCATCAGACTCCAGTGAAAATTCCCGTGGTGGAAAATACAAAACTGTGACTTACAATTACTACAATTTCATGGGAGGAGTCACTGCACTTATGCAAGCTATGAATAGGTCTTACTTTTACTGTCCAATCTATGAGAATTGGGATGGATTAAAGAAAATTGATGCAGTGACACATTCATCCCAGTGAAGAACATTGCCTGCTGTTCTATGTGAAGACTGTGTGCGTCTTGACAGGTATCATTTAGCAGCATCTAATTTATGTGCTTGAAGTATGCAGTATGCAGAAGTATACAAGATATCCATGCATATATGACATTTTAATTTATCCCGTATTCTATTCTCGAATAAATAATTTGGGGGTTTCACTTTGTATCTACCAAATAAATGCTTAATAAAATAAATTATTTCCTTAGTAGAGAAAGATTCTTTAGGGAAATATGAAGAAGAAATATTTACTTAAAATATAAGCTGAAACATGATATGGATGCCCATATTGATCTTATGCAACCAGTTCAATAGTTGTATGAGAAAATAATGTACACAACATACCTAATTTATTTTTACAGATAAACATTGACACTCAGATTGGAAAACAGTTAATGACACAGATAATAAATGATAGATAAACACTTTAACTTGCAAAAGGGCACTGCTTCTTTAGTAGCCTTACTTGCAGTGAAGAAGCATAGAGTGAGAGAGATTTCAATTTAATTTACCATGGCATGAAGCAGAATAAATCTACTAAAGTCAGCATGGAATACTACTGTAAAACAACATCAAGTCAAGTGAGGACAGTAAAACTAAGGCTGTGGAAGAAAAGCACTTAACAAAGGGATTAAACAGAACTCATCCTTACATTTTTTTAAGTACATAATACATTTTTGTAATTACTTACATGAAACTTGAGACAATTTTGAGCACTTTTCATCTGCTTAGTGTACTATTTTTTAAGCTTTAGTCTTCTTCATTTTATACTATTTTAGCTCTGTCTATAATTTTTTGGAAAAAAAATGCAAGATTTTCAGTTCCTTCAATGTTCTACTTTTTGAACATTATTTTATTATTAAAATGTATTTAAATTTCAAACATTTATAATCTTCATTTTCTTTTTACAGATGTAAATGTTGCTTTGTCTTTCACTGCATTGATTGTTTCTTTGAAAACAGTAGGAAACAAATTTATTAAATAGACACAGAAGGTGCGAGTGCTTCAATGAATCAAATGAGAAAGAAGGTGGAATTCTTTTGATGCAGGAAAAAACTTCTCTACATTACTCTATATGGTAAGTAGAAGAAGCTTATGTCTCCAGCAATGCCTTTGAAAATAAGGGTGAGTATGGTCAAGCAGCACAGGTCTGCTCTCCAACGACTGCAGATAATGGCACCATGAAATGCATCCATAGGCACATCACAGTAACATTTTTTATCATTTACACGGGGTAGCAAGGTGAAAAATTCCTTATTCTTGCTATCCTTCTTATCCATGTGAGAACTAGAGATGTTGTGTCCCTTAAAAAAATAAGGAAGCTATTAACAGCCTCCTGAGGATTTATAGTATTCATTATTAAAACCTGATGATCACATCTTAACACCTTAAAATATACTTCAGAAGAAAAGAGGCTGAAGGGTATTTTGGATATCTTTCTTCCAGATTTGGGAAACAATCTGAAACAGTGCTGCACTAAAACAGCTCTAGGACAATGAAAAGTTGGAGCGAGATAGATCAAGTATACCTTTCAGAGATTAGAAGCAGAAGCTTCTTGTCAGGGGAAGTGACCTAAAGGAGCAACAAGGTCATTAGTATAGTACCAAAACAGTATTAAAGATAGCATCTGTTCAGCTTAGATCTCATGACCTGAAAAAAAGACTCTTCAAAGTAGTGAGAAAGTCTTCCAATGATGGAAAATGGATGATATCACAAGAAGAGAGTGGTAACATCCAACTCATCTTAGAAAGAACAAGAACTGAGCATATAAAAGAACATATTTTGATGGAAAGAATATGATATATGGGCATTTCATACTTATACACAAAGAATCAAGATTGTACTAATGAATGTCCATGTATACGTTCCATCTTTTTTACCACCCATGGGATCTCTGAATTCAGACTTCCTTAAAGCAAAGGCCTCCCTTTTTTCTTGCTATCTGAAAAATTCCTGAGAAAACAAAAGAAAATAACTAAATGTAAAATGTGTGGTTTCTGTAACTAAGTCCTGTAAGTTTTCACACAGAGTTAGAAAAATAGCCTAAAATAGTTTATCTGCAAAAAATATTTTAATTCAAATTTCTTTTGTATGAATAGGTCTCCTGATTATTTTCCTGTTAACCTAGGAGATGGAAAAAAAATTCCATAAATTTATCCTAATCTGTTTGAACTCTCTCATATAGTTCTGCCTTAGAAAATCAGAAAAGAAAGAAAAACTTCTGTTTGTTAACTCATTTCTCTTTGTTATTTTAGTAGTGTCTGGTGCTGGCTGCACCAGCTTCATTTTCGCCACATTGCTCTGACAGACTGTAGCTGAAAGGTAATTTATTTTCAAGTTAATCAATAGGAAAGAAAGAGTGAAGAAAAATATATCCTTATTTAAAAAATTTCTGTAGAGTGCAGGTCTGGGCACATTGCACAGTTGGACATCTCAGACACTGACATCAATTTCATCTTGTTGAGAGCTTTGCAATTTTATTTTCAGTTAACAAATAAACATGAGCAAAAGAAGTACACCTACACTCTTTGAAATGTCCTATATGACAGGACTAACTTCACTGAAACCCACTAAATCACGCATCGAGTCACTACACTTCAAAAAGATACTGGGCCAAACAAAACCTAACAGCTAGATTTCCTAGCTCTTTCATCTATTTGTTATGAGTCTTGAGATACCTCCCACTAGTTTGATATAATAGCTTAATAGTCTGCAGTAAAACTAGTCTCTGAAATCACTTGCCACACTTACTGGAGATGGTACTGGTCCTTGATAATGTGAATGTCCTCTGTCCCATAAAGTTAACTTTATCAATAGACTCACTTCTAGTTCAGTGATGCTGTGCTAAATTTGAAAAAAACATAAAAATAATCTTTACCATTCAAGAACAGTCTGAGGACTAGAGTTTTGATAACTATTAGTCTAAAAAAACTGTGTCACATGATTGAAAGACAACACTGAATAAACTGCAGGTTATGCCCTTTCTTTCTATCAGGAATATGCAGTAGACAAAATTATCCAACCAAGAAAAGAGAGGAATAATCTTTTCCTTCAATCTCCTGGATGCATCCATTTGTGTATAGCCCAGGGTTGGTCCCGAGGTCTCTTCCTGCAGAGCAGCTCCCAACCAGATAGACTCTGGCCTATGTCCTCGCACAGTGCTTCCTGCACAGGGACAGCACTTGGTGGTTCTCCTTGATGAATTTCTTTAGGTTTTCTCTGACATTTCTACGTCCCTGTGGATAGCATCACTGCCTGCAGGACTGTTGTCTGTTTCTTTTGATTTAGTTTAATCTGCAAACTTGGTGAACTTACCCTCTGTAACCGCCTCTAGGCCATTGATGAAGACACTGAACAAGAAAGGTCCCAGTGTAGACCCCTGTAGTACTCTATTTGTCAAAGACATTGCATATGACCCATTAACCACTAGCCTCTGGGCCCAATTATCCCCCCAATTTTTTACTCACCTAGTTTTCTAGTCCTCCAGACTGCAACAGCTCTGCTAAGACAACATAACTCTCAGAAGGCAATGGTCAGACATGATTTACCCTTAGTAAATCCATGCTGACTGTTCTCAGTCAGTTTTCTCTTCTACATGTGCCCTGAAAAGACTTCCAAGAGGACTTGCTCCATGATTTGCCCAAGAGCTGAAGTGAGGCTGACAGCTTACAGATCCCCAGATCATTCTTTTGGTCCTTTTTTTAATGTGTGGGCAACATTTGCCTTCCTCAATACATTAAAGAGATCCCAGATCTCCACAGCCTCTCAAAGATTATAGATAACAATCTTGCCAGCACACTAGTTAGTTCTCTCAGCAGCCGTGCATACAGATTTACCTACCCTAAGTTGCCTATGGAAGCTAAGTATGGACTAGAAATAAAACAGCAATTGAACAGCAGCAGATTGAATGGATAGAAGAGCAACAGAACATTAATACTACACAGAATTATATTATCAAGCCCATTAGAATTACATGGCATATAACCGAATAATTTTCCCATTTGTCAGAAGAATCCTAGAAAAACTCAATGGGAAAATTATAGCAACGTGAGTCACACTTCTATTTCACAATAACAAATCAGGCAAGAAGGTATGTTTGACATTTGCTGCCTTCTAATTTCAGAACAAACTGCCAGAGGCATAAAAAAAACTAAACTAAAAATTAAACTTTCCTTCAGTCACAGGGGTATTACCCAATTAAACTACTCACTGGTATAGAAATAATCCTATGTGCTTGAAAAAGCAAATGTTCTTAGACAGTAGTAACATATGGCTTATCCAAATACTACCAAAAGGTGTGAAAGAGATCATAGAATCATAGAATGTCTTGAGTTGGAAGTAAGCTGAAAAGATCATCTAGTTCCAACACTCCTGCCATGGGCAGGGACACCTTTTACTAGACTAGGTTGCCCAATGACCCATCCAAACTGGTCTTGAACAATTCCAGGAATGGGGCATCCACAACAGCTCTGGGCAATCTCTTGCAGTGCCTCAACACCTTCACAGTGAAGAGTTTCTTCTTAATATCTAACCTAAACCTACTCTCTTTTGGTTTGACATGTCCTGTCACTACATGCTCTTGTCTAAGGTCCTTTTCCATGATCTTCCTAGGCACAGAGGTGAGGCTGACAAATTGGTAGTTCCTTTCTGCCCTTTTTAAAGATGAGTACAAAGTTTCCTTTTTTCCAGTCACCTGGGACTTCACCTGGCTGCCATGCCTTTTCAGGTATCATGGACACTGGCTTGGCAACTACATCAACCAATTCCCTCAGGACTCCGAGATGCATCTCATCAGGTTCCATCCACTTGAGAAATGTAGGAAGAGAGGTTGTCATTGAAGACTGTGGCAAAAAAATTGGGTATCTCAGCCATGTGATTTTAGATATCACAATATATGTAACACTAACTGCTAAAGGGTTTTTTTTTATCTCTTTTTCTTTTTTCCTTTTCTTTAACTATAGAAAGAAACCACAGGACAATTACTGAACCATGATCATGCTGAATAATCATCATAGGTTAACTGACAGTTGAATGACATACCTTTTAAAGAAAAGAGAGAGAAAAGTGTGCACTACTAAACTAAGCTACTTCCTTTCCAAGTCTTTTGCTAGTACATGACTGTATCTGCTTTCTTGATAAGACAAAGCTGCAGAGAACATACCCAAAGTTTTAGTCCTGATATGATAATGTTCATAATTTTTCGCTAACTCTTCTAAATACAAAGTACCAGCTGTGCTTGAGCAAATTTACATTGGAGTTACATTTAGTCAGCTTAGAATTTGGCTCCAGACCCGCATTATTGACTTAGATCTCATTAGATCAATGAATCAATAAGCTTGATGGGGTCATCTAAGTGGTCATCTTTTCTGACAGAAAAACTTATCTGGCTGGAAGGTAGAAGAGCAGTAGTCCCTACCTCAGAGATACAAATAAGGAGATGCTTCAAAACAGTGCACAGCTTGGAGATAAGACACTTAGCTGGGTACAGAACTAGATCACAGA
This sequence comes from Pseudopipra pipra, assembly GCF_036250125.1. Classification (NCBI taxonomy): domain Eukaryota; kingdom Metazoa; phylum Chordata; class Aves; order Passeriformes; family Pipridae; genus Pseudopipra; species Pseudopipra pipra. The sequence goes on along the minus strand of NC_087549.1, from coordinate 77,355,917 downwards.
GTGACATCATCATGTAAGTCTTATCAGCCATGTGGCCACATTTCATTTCTTTACACAGGCAAGGATTTATCCAGCAGATTATTTTTCTGTGTAGCTTCACCATCAATCATGTGATTTAACAGCAGTTACATTGGACCTACATTTCCAGCATCACACAAACCACTGTAATAACTACATGTGAATAGTGCCTTAAAACATATGTTCACTGCATCACAGCTTCTTTGTGCTGGACTAAGCAAAGCTGTTGCAAAGGTTTAGTACTCTACGCAGTTTCCTTCATTTTAAAAAAATAAAAATCTTGGGACCAATTTTTCAGAGGAAAACATCACACCTCTTGTCATAGGCATAAAAGAATTTGTAAGCGTGTTAAGAAATTATGCACCGCAAGCATTCTCTGAGTGTTACATCTAGAAGTTCCCTTGTGGCTTTCTGGTCCTCTGCCAAACCTTCTCTCATTTCAGGGATGTCTCATACAGTGCAATAGGCAATGTTCTAAGCTTTGGGACTATGGAGTATATGCTGGATACACCATACTACCCCAAGAGGAATTAATTCAATTTGCCTTCATTTGATTCTAATCACACATTCATCTGTTAGTTGCGGCACTGAATACCTGCAGCTTACAGTTTTAATTAACAGCACTGTTATAGCTGCAACTGGGGGAATATCAAAAGTGCATTCACAATTCAGTTGAACTTTATACCCTTTTTTAATTTTATGGAGTACACTATTCCTCTCGATTTTTATAGTACAAGAATGGGAATCTATGTTTGCACCTTTACCTACAACAGATATATAACATATATACCGAATAAGAATACAGCTTATGAAGTTTAACAAGGGCAAGTGCCAGATTCTGCACCTGGGATGGGGTAACACTGGTTGTGTGTACAGACTGGGGAATGAAATGCTGGAAAGCAGTGCCACAGAAAGGGTCCTGGTGGTCCTGGTTGACAGCAAGTTGAATATGAGTCAGCAGTGCCCTGGCAGCCAGGAGGGCCAACTGTGTCCTGGGGGGCATCAGGCAAAGCATCACCAGACGGTTGAGGGAGGTGATTGTCCCACTCTGCTCTGCAGTGGTGTGGCCTCACCTTGAATATTGTGTGCAGTTTTGGGGGCCATGATATAAGAAAGATATTAAGCTCTTAGAAAGTGTTCAAAGGAGGGCAACAAAGATAGGAAAGAGCCTTGAGGGGAAGCTGTATGAGGAGCAGCTGAGGTCACTTGGTTTGTTCAGCTTGGAGAAGAGGAGATGAATCTACTGCTCTAATGATCTCTTCACTCTCATGACCAGTGACAGGACTCAAGAAAATGGCAGGAAAATGGGTTGGAGGAGGTTTAAGCTAGATATCAGGAAAAGGTTTTTCATCCAGAGGGTGGTTGAGCACTGAAACAGGCTCCCCAGAGCAGTAGTCACAGCACCAAGCCTGACAGAGTTCAAGAAGTGTTTGAACAAGGTTCTCAGGCACATGGTATGATTCTTGGGGTGTCCTGCTCAGGCCCAGGAGTTGGACTTGATGATCCTGATGGGTCCCTTCCAACTCAGTATATTCTATGTTTCTATGAACTTTAGCAACACAAGATACACAAAGTAAACCTGAAGTTTTAGATATGCCACAATACAAACTTAGTTGTAAAATTAAGTTGAATATGACACAAAAAAATAACTTCAATCATTCCGGAAACTTCTGTGTTTCCTCAGAAGTCTACCGCTTCTGAAGTAATCCTTATTCTTCCTTTTAAGTCTGTCCTTCAACTACTCTCCTCAAATCCTATAGCAAAGAATATCTCTGGAAAAAGTCAGAGCAAACAAGAGGAGCTCAGAAGAACATTCTCTTACAAAGGAGGAAAAGAACAAATTGTTCCATTTCTATTCTACCCAGAAAATGAATGTTCCTTTGTTACATAACTGAAATAATAATCTCACTCATGAAATATAATGTGCATTCATAATAAAAAACTTATTCTTGAAAATGTGAAGTTTTTATTTGCAATGTAATCAACTATGGGTGATTACCTCTCAGGAACAAATATTACAGCTTGCATATTTTATGTATAACTATCTGTTGCCATGGATTGTGAATGTTTTTTCAGAATAATTTTTTTGATTAATGAAGAAAAAAGTTTAAAAGTTGTTACTTTTAAATGGATGATGCAATACTACTCCAGGCAAAATATTCTATTGTGATACTCCAACAAAAACAGTAAGATCACTTCTGACCTCTGAACAAGCAATCAGTAATGTTTTTTAAGGCAGAAAGATAAGAAAATTACCAAGCAGTCCGGCAAATAAACTAGTGAAAAAAAAATATTAGAGATTGAGGTCAGAAAGTCATTTTTGTGGTATCATAAACACATCTAGTTTCAGTCTTTCAACTGCACTGAGTTATTCAACTACATTTTCCCCCAAGGCAAGAAAGGGCATCCATGAAAATTCCATGTGGATTCTTGGTCAAATGCAACACTGCCAAAAATTTAGTGCCTCTGACTCTGCAGTTATGGAACAGTCACATTTGCTGAGGCTTCAGGTTGGCTATCTTAAAATGTAGAGACCCAGGTGTAACTGGCATTTAGAGCAGAGAACTGCACTGCACTTTTGCAGTCCCGTCACAGTTTCCTGGTCATTGAGACTCCCTGGAGGAGAACTAGAGTTTGGAGCTGGGAAGTCCCGACAAAGTAGTTCTGACACCAGGTCCCAGAGGTCTTAAACAGCATTGCACCGAAACATGACTCTTCTAACACAACTGCTGATATTAAAGTATACTACACCTTAATGGACAAAAACCGCTTCTTCATGGTTAACTTGAGTGGTGACCCCTTTAAGAAAATTACTTTTGCAATTCTGTATTGAATGTGGAGGCAGTCCAGTTCCACCAAATGGGCTATGGCTGGAAGAATTTTTGATTTATCCTTACGTGGCATATCCAAAATTCCACAGAAAGATTGTATCAGAGAAAGAAATTGCACCAATGCTTAGCACCAACAAAATTTCCCTCTCTAAAGGGGAGAGGGAGGAAAAAACAATCTTTTTGCACCTTTTTCACATGCATTTCTTCAAAGGCTTTTTAGGAAGAGAATGAACTCAAAAACATATGCTTCACTACAACTTCATCATCTTAACAGATCAAAATTGTCTAATTTGTGTCTAGTGTATAAACACTGAATTGTTTAAATATTAAAAGGCATACTTTGCAGTCCTGATTAAAATTCTATATTATCCACAATTAAAGTGCTATTTCAGCTTTTCCGTGTTCTGATAAAAATTGTTGTGAAAAAATTCATTAAAGGAGATATGGTGAATACATCCTAGATATAGTCCTTCATGTTGTTTCATTAGAAAATACTGATCTTCTCTGCTTCTCTCTGTTGCTGTGCTGTCCCTCTCCCTATCAATGAGTTTAAGGTGTCTTAAGACTGATGCAAGCACTGATGGGGCAATGTTAAGAATTCAGAGGACACTAGGAAAGGAAAAGATTCATGAAATTATATTCTGCTGCCATAAGGGCATAATTTAGGGAAACAATAGTATTTCTGCTGTTGTTTTACATCCTATGAAAAGGGAAGACTAGCTCCCTGTTGTTCTGCTCAACAGTAGACCTTAATGTGTGAGTCAGCTCTTGGATTTCTCATGCTCTTTCATTGTCTTACACCATTAAAAAAACAAACAAACAAACAAAAGCAATTTTCTCCTAGCATCTTTATCTCAATCTCTTCTATGCAGAAGATAAACACAGTAACAATCAAATTCTACATATTTGAAATAGAATCATAGAATCATAAAATTGTAGAATATGATGAGTTTGAAGGGAACCATCAGGATCATCAAACCTAACTCCTGGTCCTGCACAGAACCACCCCCAAGAATCATACCATCTGTCTGAGAGCATTGTTCAAACACTTCTTGAGCTCCGGTAGTCTTAGTGCTGTGATCATTTCCCTGTGGAGCCTGTTTCAGTGCTCAACCACACCCTGAGTGAAAAACGTTTTCCTGATACCTAACCTAAACCTCCCCCAACTCAGCTTCATGCCATTACTGGTCACAAGAGTGAAGAGATCAGTGCTTGCCCCTCTACTTTACCTCACAAGGATTTTGTAGACTGCAATGAAGTCTCCCCTCAGTCTCCTCCAGGCTGAACAGACCAAGTGACCTCAGCTGTTCCTCATAAAGCAACCCCTCCACACCCTTTGGTTTGTGTTAAACCTATTGCCTGTGATATAGTCATGTTTTAAAAAATGATGCATTTCTACTTTTAATAATTTGGGGTGGATTTGGTTTTACTGTTTTGCTGTATCAATTATATTTTTTCAGAAAAGTATGAGTGAAAAGGCAAAATCAGTTACCATATTATACACTTAGTGCTCTGCAAAGTTTGGGAAGGCAGATTCTATTCATTTAAAGCTTCCTCAGTTAAATGAAAAAAAAATCAATTCACAAAAGATAGTCCTGTGAACACAAAAGAAACCATCATAAGCTCTTCTTTATCTTCTGACTTAGACTTCGACTGAATAATTCAAAATTCTCTGTATTTGAGGTTTACTTCAAGAGGGATTCTTTTATATAATGTTGCCATTTGCTTAATCTGCAACTTTTAAATATGATCTTACATTTTTCTTGTTTTATATGCAATGAGTCAGAAAGATTATTTTTTTTCTAAAGGTAGTGTCAGTCCAGAACAGTGTTGACCTATCCCTGACTGTTGGAAGTGATCTCACTCATGTGTCTGTGTACTGAAACAGAAAGACAAGCTCATGGGAAAAGCTGCTTGCTATATGTAAAAATTATATGGCTGCTGTTGAGCATCAAAATCTTCTAAAACAACATGAATCCAAAAATTACGTTAAAATTATCTGTGGGTGCCTCTGTCAACCTGTAGTTGCCACCATGGTTCCTAGTACTCATGCTTTTGGCAAAGCATACATCTCTTCTGAAGCCTTCAGGCATCTCTGTTTCTTTATCCTCATGCTCATGAAGGTGGTAGAAATGGCTTATAATAGGAAGGATTTATCTATAGGAGAAGGTATTTCAGAAACTTAGCTGGATGGGACAGAAATCATGAGAATCTACTGGCACTTAAAACCTGGCAGGAAAAACAAGAAGAGAACAGCAGTGCTGGAGGAAGACTAGGAGGTTACTGTCAGACAACGGATTATTATATTAATTATTGGGTTGAAACAATTCAAATGTCTGTGCTGGGGGGGAAGGAAAAATAGAATCTCATGGAGGTAATGCCTTATCCTACATGCCAGACCCTGCAAGACTCCTGAGGCAGCCCTGGAGCAGCTGCCAGTCAGTCATTGGACAATAGGAACATGCTTATGTCCCAGCCCCTTGGAGTCTGCTCCAGCCCTGGAGTGCTTCAACACACTACACTCCCTGGAACCCCTAACCCAGCCTTAGATTGGCTGGCACACTGAGAGCACCACCCCTCACCCTGCTCTGGAGTCCGAGTGGTTAGTGGGTTTGAAGTCCTGCCTGGGATGGGTGGCCATAGGGGGCCAGAGCACATAAAGACAACAGAACATGGTCCCCACCATTGCTCAAGACCTATCACCTGGCCAAGTGAAGCTGGACTTGCACTGGACTCTCCGGTGGTAGCTATTTTTCTCTTATTCTTCTGTCTTTCTTTATTCCTTCTTCTTCTCTTAATCTTTTTTCTTAATATTTTGTGTAATTTGGGGCTGAATGGGTTAGATTTTGTTAAGTTCTGTGGGTTAGCATGTGCTAAATTGATACTTTGTGGAATGCTTTGGTTTGGCTACAAGTTAGCCTTTAAACTTTTATCAAGATCTCTTATTTCCTAAATTTTATTAGTAAAAGTACCTCCTAGAAAATGTGTGGAGTGCCTTCTCTTTACGCTATCTCAAGGTATTAAAGCACTAAGGGCTCTTCTAAAGATTCGGTGGGTGAATTTTTGAAGCCTTGTATATTTTTAAAAGTAAAACTCCTGGATAAGTTTGTCTCTCCAGTCCTGGGATCTTACAATGACACAGACCTCGAGATAACCTCCAGAGCTTGTCAGATTCCCAGATTTATTAGAATTGTGATACCTCTCTATGGTGAACATCTATTAGTCAACACAGATGCTGTGGTGAGGAAATACACTGCCAGTATACCTGCAGTGATATGAAAGGGCTTTGGTATCTTCATATTGTTGCTTCAAGTGCCTGATGTGAGCTCACTGATGTTATACTGAAGAGTCTGTGACTATCATTGATATGATCTTAAATTAAATAGCAACATCTAACCCCAATATTTTCTGTAGCTGAACAGCAGCTAGATCAGTAGATCAAATATTCAAAACAAGTGACTATTGCTGCTAGAGAAAAAGGTTACAGGTGGCTCACAGGACAATTGAAAAGACATAACATTGGAGGTGTGAAGCAGCAGAGAGTAATCAGGCATTGGAATGGGCTGCCCAGAGAGGTGGTGGATTCACCATCCCTGGAGATTTTTAAACGCAGATCGGACGTGGCACTGAGTGCCATGATCTAGTAAATGGACTGGATTTGGACCAAGGGTTGGACTCGATGATCTCGGAGGTCTCTTCCAACCCAATCGATTCTATGATTCTATGATTCTATGATTCTAACTTAAACCTTACTTTTCTACTAATATTTAGTATATTATGTAACATAATAAATATATTTAAAAATTGATCAAGAGAGACAGTAAGATACAAAACAGTAACTTAGCAAACTGTGTAACGACTGCAGGCAGCATATATTCAATTTAACTTCATAGTAGGATAGTAGGAAGTAAGTGAATTCCAGACTGGTTGATTATGTATTTAATAGCTAAAAGAAACATCTATTTAATAGCTAAAATAAATATCTATTAGTAATAAAAAACTATATAGTATTTACTATAATATTTGGACAAATAATAAAATATTATACATTATTTGATAACACTAAATTAATTACAATAATTTTATATTAATGACAACTGCACACAATACTCAAGGTGAGGCTGTATCAGTGCAGAGCAGAGTGAGACAATCACCTCACTTGACTGGCTGGTGATGCTTTGTTTGATGCCTCCCAGGACACGGTTGGTCCTCCTGGCTGCCAGGGCACTGCTGATTTATATTCAACTTGCCATCGACCAGGACTCCCACGTCCCTTTCCACGGCACTGCTTTCCAGCATCTCGTTCTCCAGTCTGTACACACAACCAGTGTTGCCCCATCCCAGGTGCAGAATCGAGCACTTTCCCTTGTTGAACTGGTTAGTGATTGCCCAGTCCTCTGATTTGTTGAGGTGTCTCTGCAGGGCCTCGCTGACTTCAAGGGGCTCAACAACTCCTCCCAGTTTATTATCATCAGCAAACTTTCTCAGTATAACTTCAAGTCCGGCATCCAAGTTACTCATGAAGAGCACTGGGCCTAAAATGGAGCCCTGAGGAACGCCACTGGTGACTGACCACCAGGTCTAATATAACCCCATCTACTATAACCCTTTGTGCTTGACCCATGAGCCAGTTGCTCACCCATTGCATGAAGTGTTTTTTTGCTGGACATTTTGTTCAGAAGGATACTGTGAGAGATAATATCAAAAGCTTTACTGAAATCCAAAAAGATTACATCTTTCTTCTTACTACCTATCCACAGAGGTAGCAATCATCCAATTCATGGGAATGGGCATTGAGAGAAGTCAGTATCAGTACAACTGGCAATTTCCCAAATAGGCAACTATTTTTAGACATCAGACTTCTTTTGAAAGAGGAATGAGATGTTATCTTTTTAGAAAGTGTACTTAATGATCACTTAATGAGACAGTAACTGAGAAGGAAAATTATGTAGTCAATACAAGTTGCAAGTCCTTTCTTAGCATATCTGTAGCAGATTTTTTTACAGAATTTCCATCCCTAGTAGTGATGAAGGTGATATTTTTCACATCTGGTCTATTTAGGGTTGACCTTTACTGGTTTTTTTGCCTTTCCTTGAAGGGCACTCGATCTCACCACATGTTCCTTTCACAATGTGCCGTTCAACATTATCCTGCAGATGAGAACTATACTTTAAAAGATAATAATGAAGAGTCTTAATGCTATTATATATCTTTATATTTTCATCCTATTCATGATAATCCTTAGTGGGATAATACAGAAAAAACTGGTTCTAGGATACTATACTGAAAGTTCAAGAAATGGGAAAGTTTAACTGAGTCCAAATCATCGTTCCTTCACTTTTCTCCTGGATGACAGGGTTGTCTATGATACACCACAAACTATCTATGAAGTAACATCCATTTTTTCTGTCTTTATCTGAATTATGAAAACAGAGTATTGTCACATTTGGAGTCTGAACCACACTGTGAAAGGAAAGTGGAAGAGATGAATATTCTGTCTATCCAAAATAAGGGAAAAAGTCTAAGAAGCAACAGATGCAGCAATGTTGTCTTTTCGAAGCAGTCGTAATAGGATGGGTAGATGCTTTGCTGAGTTTTCCTACAGAGAACAACTGAAGTAGTAAGATTTCACTGTCAGTGAATTTCCATTTCTCTTATAAGATTGGAATGGTTTAGCTATTCTCTTTAAAACAAAATCAATTCTCCTTATCATACCTGATGAAGTGATGTTATCACAAACAGCTCAGGAAATATTGGGAACGTTTACACACATTGATATGAAGGCTGTGATTTTCGAGGAATTCCCTCAGAGATAGAGGTTTCAAGGAAACCTTAGGAAGCTCACTGTCTGAGTTGTTTTGCAAGGTTTTCTGACCTCCATGTGAGCTGTAGAACTACCTAGGTTCTCTAGAACCGCAAAGGATTTATGTCCTGCTCTTTTGACAGAATTGGCAGATTTCACTCCCAAATGTTAAGTACCTCACAATACAGATGAAAGCATGTTATTGAAGATAATACAATTCTTATAGCCTCATTTTCTTAAAACTTCAATAGCTGACTAAATAAATTGAGTGTTTTATCTCACTGAAATATATTTATTTTAAATCATCAAGGGCATTGTATAAAGGTCAATTTTGGTCTTAAAGGTCACAGACAAGACACGATAAGTGATTATCCTAGAGAGGTAGGCTGTTATGTTATAAACTTCCACAGGTTTTATAGAAGAAAAAAAAGGAAAAGGAAAGGAAAAGGAAAGGGAAGATAGCGGGAAAATGAAAGGAAAAGGAAAAGAAAGGGGAAAGAAAAGAAAGGGAAAAGGGAAAGGGAAAGGCAAAGGCAAAGGCAAAAGCAAAGGCAAGGCAAGGCAAAGCAAGGCAAGGCAAGGCAAGGCAAAGGAAAAATTAACAGAAAAACAATAATTTAGGTTTTCCAAAAGTAATCTAGAACCGTTTGTAATAATAAAAAATCAGTGCTTCAAACCCCTTAAACAATACTGTACCAGCATGAGTTTTCACTTCATGATTTTGCTGTACTTTGATTTGCTCAGAACAAAGACAGCTTAATATTCCTTAATGTTTTTTCTACTGCACCTTGACATTGCTATTAACTTCCCTATTTGTCTGCTGTATTTGTAATCAGGGAGGCAGACTCAAATGAACTCTTTTTTTACTCTCATTTATACTGTTCAAATATTAATTACTTGGTAAGAAAACCACATTTGCTTGTGTTTGGATGATAGAGTTTTCCTCCTTGAAGCTTAATTATTCCTATACATATTAATAGCACTTCTGGTTTTACTCCTTTTTATCACACAGAAGAAATAAAAAGGGGGAGTGGTTCACCTCACATTACACTTTGATATCAACTCTGTTTCTTGCAAAAATCTTTCAGGGGCATTCAGTCACAGCAGCTTGGTCACTACTCTGTTGAAATACTCTAGAAAAGCAATCCAAAGAACTTGGAAATTAGGCACCCCACTGAGTGCTAGTAATTCTTGTGGCCTTATAAATATTGATAATTACAAAACTGCTAAGTAAATGCATCTCTGTTGCAAAACATACCATGGGGAGCACTGAAGGAGATTTTTCCCAATTAAAAAATAAAAAGAAAAGAAAGAAAGAAAAGAATCCTACTGGAATTTCACTGGGTAGCTCACTGCTTTCTTCAGGGAAAAAAAATGCAGAAATGTGTCAGGCACAGCCTGGTATTGGACAATAGAGAATATTAAAGACTGAGATTATAGTTATATCTGCCTTTCAAAGTGAAAATGAAAATACAGATTTCCATGAAGAAATTTAGCAGATCCCATCTATAATTGGGAATCAATGACAGGAGTTCTACCAGGTAACATTCTGGTCCCCTGTAGTCACATTTCCAGCTTTGATGATGTAGCCATGGATGCTCTTGAACTTACATAGTAAAACTAGTACTAGGGCACTGTGGCAGAGTAGTAGTGAGAAGACTCTCCATATGATTATGCGGATAATTATGATTAGATTTATTGTTAATACTGTATCTAATTATTTTCAATGAAGTATATAATGTAAGCAGGTGTAAAGGGTTTATAATATAAGCAAGTTTGGCTAGAGGCATACAGGTTTTCAGCCTTTGGCCTTACAGAATGCACAACAAAGCACTTATGAAGCTACTTTAGAATTTTATTTTCATATTTGGCCAGATCTTAGCACTCTTACTCACCCTCCAAAAGCAAGTATTCCCTGTTTTTGGGCTGGACGTACCCTGCAGGTGTCCCTGCTAGGGATAGGGGATCCGTCTGGAAGCTGCCTGCAACCTTGGGAGACCAGTTATCCCAGCTGACCCAGTCTCCTCTGCAAGCAGTAATTTTTGCCTTTTTGCAGGCTGATGGGTACTGAAGTCAGTCAAAATCATCACAGCTCTGCCATCTCTTCAATGTATTAGTTATGTGAGCACACCACAGTTCCTCCTGCAATTCCCACCTGGTGTTCTTGTCTTAGGACAAACCACATTGCCTATCAGAGACAATCCTACAGGAGAGGGTGTGTGAGGGGGGGAGGATGTACTGCAAAGACCTGATGATCTTCTGTCCTTATCACAGGCACTATCAGCCCCCTGAGGCCAGCAGTGCTGTGTCCATCAGGACAGGACCTGCAGTCAGGACCCATCCCACCACCCTCAACAGGGGAGTCAGGAGGCACAGAGATAAGTCAAACCCCAGACACTGGGCACCTCCATGGGGATGGGGACAAGCTGAGGTCAGGCTGGAACATAGGCCTGTGAGTGGGCAGAGCAGGGCTGGGATCACCACGGGGCTGCCCTGGGCTTTGGGATGGGTCGGTGGGAGCTCCAGAGGAGGTCCAACAAGGACAGTCTAGGCTAGTGGTGTTTTCAGGGCCATGATAGGAGGTAGCTGAATTAGTCTACTTGGATTTTCAGAACAACTGAAATTCCGTACTTGCTGTTGTACCAGGTGCCAAAGCTCAGATTCTGGCAAGGCAGGGCTGCCAGGGTGGCCCCTGTGTGGGACAGCCGGGGCTGCCCCACTCGGACCCCACCTGTTCCAGCAGCTCCAGCGGCCCCAGCGCAGGGCATGGCTGAGCCCCTCAACCACGGGTGGGTGGGAGAGAACCCTGGGGAAAGCCTGGGCAAGGGAGGGCAAAACGCTGCCAGGGCTGAGGGAGGGGAACTGGGTAAGAAACAGCCCTCTGAGCCCTGAGAGCAGAGAGGGAGGAGGGCAGGAGGGAAGGAGAGACCCTGCCAGGGATGGCCCTTGAGAGAAACTGTTCCTTTTGCAAAGGTGTTAATCATTTAATTGTCTGTAACCACCTAATCTAGTCCATGAATCTTCTCAAATGACTAACAAAGAAGTTCTAGGCATGCATAAGATTTCTGAAATTTCTTCAAGATACCACCATCAAACACCTTTTTAAAAGGTGTTTATACTCATGCAGAAGATATGAACCCTGGGTGAACTCTAGAAGTTCATCTACCCTTAAAGCAAAATTATAATCAGGGTCTTGTGACAACTAAATGCATTGCTGACACTAGAAAATAAAAGTAAATTAATGTAGAGTAACATTTTATTTCACTCACGAAATAAAGGACTTGCAGAATGGCATTTCAAATGCATGTGTGATTCAATTTAAGCAATTTAAAAATATATAAATTTAAAACTCCTTCTACTACTAACATAGTAGTACTAACATATCTTACTTGTTCTAAAACATAGAATTTTTTTAAGTATAGCCTAATTCAAAATCCTTTTCTATGAAAATATAACTTGTACAAAAAATTGAAATGAGTATTCAAAGGCCTTGAAACATAGCAGCTTAACCCATTTCAAAGCCAGTGATATGCTTTCCTTGGAGAAGTGCACTTTCATTTCATACCTTTCTAAATGAATCACAGCTCTACACTACCCATTAGTTCAAATGCAACTTCCATGAGATTTATAAAAAATTACTTCACTAAAAACCTTTATTGCAACACCAGCTAAGCTATATTTTTCTAGAGGGAGAATGATCTCAGCAATGTTGAATTAAAATTACTAAGGAGTTTGATATATTTCACTATGACTAGATGCTGAGTCTCTAAACAAACATTACACAACTGTCTTCTAAAAATTATCAGAGGGAATAAAACCTAAAAAAGCATGGTGTGATAATGCATTTCTTTCCATTCCATAACATGATTTCTTTGTTAACTTTGATTCTACTAGCAAGCTGGAATTCACAACAATAAAGGTATTTTGGTGGCTAAAAAATGAACATTCAGTGATAATAACTACAATTTTTAGCACTGAGTTGCCACATCTGTTCCCCACTCAGCATCTCAATTTTCATAGAATAATTAAAGTTGGAAAAAACTCCAAGGTCATCCAGTCCAACATTCAGCTGAATACCACCATGCCTACTAAACAAAATTTCAAGGTGCCACATCTACTTGGTTTTCAGATGCTTCCAGAGATGGTGATCCACTACTTCCCTGGACAGCCCTTTCCAATATTGAATCACACATTCAGTGAAAAAATTTTTCCTAATATTGAAACTGAATCTCCCCTGGCACAACTTGAGGCTGTAGAGAAGCAAGATTCAGGATGAGAACAGTTCCAGGCATGGAGAAAAGCATACAGCAATTGGCAGGACTTTCATATGGACTTTACTGTTATTATGTGGTTTCACTGTATTCATGCTACACAGTGCACAACTGCACATGCCCAGGCTTCCTCCTCCCCCTTTTGCCTGTGCCCTGTTCTGATTTGCTCCCCCATTTGTCTGTCTGATAGCCCACTCGATGTTCTGCCACCTTCCCCTGGCGGGATGTTTAAGAATCGGGCACACGCCTGAATAAACAAGTCTGCTTGCACCCACTCTCGTGTCCTGTCCTCTTCCCCTTCAGATCTGCAACATGAGACCATTACTCCTTGTCCCATCTCTAGTTGCCTAGGAGAATAGGTCATCCCCTCCTTACCTTAGCTTTCTTTCACATAGTTCTTGAGAGTGATAACATCTCCCCTGAGCCACCTTTTCTCCGGACTGAACAACCCCAAGTCCCTCAGCTGCTCCTCATAAGACTTGTACTCCAGACCCTTCACCAGCTCCATTGCCCTTCTCTGGACATGCTCCAACTTGTTAATACCTTTCTTGCAGCGAGGGGTCCAGAACTGAATGCAAGACTCAAGGTGTGGCCTCATCATTGCCAAGTACAGGGGGAAGATCACTGCCCTGGTCCTGCTGGCCACACTATTGCTCATACAGGCCATGATGCCATTGGCCTTCTTGGCCATCTGGGCACACTCCTGGCTCATGTTCAGCTGGCTGTTGGCCGACACCCACAAGTCCTTTTCTGCTGGTCAGCTTTCCAGTCACTCTGCCTCAGCCTGCAGCGTTGCATGGTGTTGTTGTGACTGAAGTGCAGGACCCAGCATTTTGCCTTATTAAGCCTCAGCCCGCTGGTCCAGCCTTTCCAGATCCCTCTGAAGAGCCTTCCTACCCTCCAACAGACCAACACTCCCACTCAAGTTGGTGTTGTCTGTGAACTTACTGAGAGTGCATTTGATCCCCTCATCCAAACCATCAATAAAGATATTAAACAGGACTGGCCCCCATACTGAGCCCTGAAGAACACCATTGGTGACCGACCACCAGCTGGATTTGACTCCATTCATCACCACTCTCTCATCCTGGCCGTCCAGCCAGTTTTTACCTAGCAAACAGTTCACTTGTCTAATTCATAAGCAGCCAGTTCTCCCGGAGAATTCTGTGAGATACATTGTCAAAGGCTTTACTGAATTCTAGTCTACTGAAGTTGTTAAGGATTTGAGGGGGAATTTGGGTAGGGAGCTACTATATTACTATGCTTGGTTTCCGAGACCAAGAAAACTTTTTAGATGTTTGAGAAAAACTATGATGTTCATTGTAAGTCTTAACATGATGAACTTTTTCTCCTATACTTTACCTGAAACATTTGATTCTACATAGTTCACAAATTCCTCCAGCCCTTATTAGATAATTACAGTCAAAACTCATAGAAAACTGATTCTACAGCTATAAAGAAGATTTAGATTAAGTACCCAGGTAATTTATTATTCTTTCACAAGTACACTGATATATCTGATCAAATCTGAGTCATCTCAATTATATACAATTTATTATATTATTGTTATATTTATTATAATAATTGTTACTATTCCTTAATATTTTTCTTTATTTTCCCATTTTTTCTATAAAAAGAAAATAAAAAATATTATCTGTTCCTGGGAGATACAAGCCTTGAGATAAGGAGAAAAATTTCCCTAATTCTATAATACTTTTAATCCTCTTGTGCTTCCACTGAAGCCCAACATAAACCTTTCCAATGTAAATCTAACTTTTAAATTGGATCAACCACTGCATATTCATGTACGAGACAATAACAATTCTATTGTTATTTGCATTGTATTGTACTCTGAATACAGAGTAACTGAATTGCAAGACTTGTCAGCATTTGACAATAAGATGCTCACAAAGGTATCCTGAACTATTGCTTCATTTTCAGGTAGATCACTATCATAAAAGTTTTTCATAATTACATAAAACACAATGGCTGAAATCACTGATACTTACATGGATAAAGGAACAAGATGATGTTCATTTAACCATTTCTATATAAGCGGGTAGGAGGGAGAATAATTATTTACATGGAAATGGAAAACACAGCAATAAGGAGGTTCTTCCATAGATCTTTCTTAGTGAAACTAGCTTAATAACACTCATGACCATCACTATAATTTTTGATTTCCTTCTACTCATACAAAGAGTTATCCATTTCAGGTCCTGTCCTCTAATCATGTAAAATATACATCTTTCTAAAATTCAGAACAAAACCTACACACATAACAAAATTATCAATGTGAAGCAGTGATTCATAGCGACAAAACATCTTATATAATTACAGTAGTTTCTAGACAACAACAAAAATTTTTCATGCATTATGACAGCTATATAGGACTTAGACAAGAAGAAAAATACTCAGGACTGTGTAGGGTAAAATAAAAGAGCACACAAATAGAACAAATAAACATACTATGAATAGTTATTATGATGGGATATTTGCTTTATAACACCAGAGAAAGCCTCCACATATGCCAGGAACATGCTGCATTGGTATAATTGAAACTTATGGTAGAAATTTTAACATTGCCTCAGAATTCAAACACCTAAACTGTCAGGGGAAGGAGTGAGTCTTCCTCTCTGTGTGAGGAGAGGAAGCAGGAGCCAAGGGTGTGTTGTGGTTTAAAACTAAATGACACTGTGGAGACTAAATGGATTTGAACACCAAAACACTTCAATTACAGATATATGCACAGTTTTACAAATTACATGATTTCCCTGTTCTGTAGCAGAGATGATGTGGGTCAGGAGAAAAGTTAGGTGGGTTTGTGTAACACTTCCAGACATGGGGTACACCAACAGGGGCTGGGATGCAGGGTCCTATCCTAGATGCAGTGTGTGCAATTGCAAGTCCCTTGGAGTCCTCTCCTGTTCCCTGGCTCCCCACGTGTTTTGCAGGGATGCTCCCAGTACCTGGGGCAAGGTAATGGGGGCCCCTGGTTTTCCCCAAAGTTTCTCAGGTTCTTCTTTATTCTGGATTCCCTCTACATTCCCTCCTTGGAGTATGCCTTCAATTTCTCTAGTTTCTTCAGTTATGTGGTTAAGTTGAGAATATTTCCTTGGTGACGAGCATTTTCGGCTTATGCTGTTGTTTTCTCATAGACTGTTGCCATTTTTGGTACCATCATTGAGATGATCAGGACACTTCTCTTCATGTTTACATTTGAGGATTGGCAGGTTATTAGTATAGTTCAGCTTTTTATTTTCTTGAACACAGAAACTATTTGAGGTTCATTCTGATGTTTGGCAAAAGTTGTTGGTCACATTTTGACTCTTCTGCTTAAGCAAAAATTTGTCAGAACTCCAAGGTTTATGCTAATAGCTGTGCTAACTTGGTTCTAATTCATGCAAAGGGCTACAGAAATTCCCACCATGACCTCCTTTTCCCAGTTGGGTATAGTCTCATCACACCCCAACAAGTCCAGCAGTCTGGTGACATCCAGGAGAGGTAACAGCAATGAGAAAAGTTCTGGGGCAGTCTGCACAATCGAGGGAGTAGACTGGGAAAATGAAGTGCACAGTCACAGCATAGCTCAGTTCAAGAAAAAATCTGACCACTTTAGCTTCCCACGAGATGGATGCAAATCTTTTATTCTCACTCTTGCCCAGAAATTAGACTCAGGGTTCCAGAGCTGCACCAGGTCAGAGCTAGCCTGAAGCGCAGGTAGCTAAATCCACAGTGGAGAATGGCTGCAGAGCTTGTTGGCTCTCTCAGGGCCTTGTTGCTAATTTTACTGGAGAGCTAGAAAGAGGAAATGTAGTCCATGATAGCTTCCCAAAGTCCACATAGGAGAACAGTTACAGACACTGTAACGGTATCCTGTATTCTATACATCCTAAAGTACTGTAGTCCCTGGTGAATCTGGTTTATGCTTAAACATATAAAACAAACAAAATAATCTAGATAAGAAGTAAACCCTATTTGGAGATGCAGTTAATAAATCAAAGATAATCATTCACTTCAGGAAACTTAATATATGAAAGCAAAATAATTCAACATAAGATAGCAGGAAGTACAGTTTTCCAGAATCAGTAGTGAAGAAATTCCTGTGGTGATCCTTTTAAAATCCAGAATGTTATACAAATATTTGTAACTCCTGTAGAAAGTCTATGTTCTGAGAATGAAGATGCATCTCAAATAAAAATCCTAGCTAGTAACATGCTTTTTAAAAAAGAAAAAAGTTTATTATTGATGTGTATAAAATGGAAGGTATTTCCCATGTGGAAATGTGCTGATAAGCATTCAGTTCCCAGATGGGGTCAAAACAGGAATATCAGTTTTAAAAAAAAAGATTTTATTTTATCTTACATTTTCATTCACCACTGGAACAAATATTTTCTTATATTCTCAACAAATCTTTTCTTATATTCTCTATATGCATAAAATTCTATAAGGAAATGGTAAGGATTCACTATAACAATGCAGTTATTTTACCTTTAGAGAAGTTATTTACTGTGATGATATTATCTAGGTCCTTCCCTCACCTATACCACTATGGCTGAAGAATGAATCACCATAAAACTTAATGTACTACTTGGTAATTCAGACTTAACATGTTGAGTGAAAGACTGAAGGTCAACAGCTACAACAGTATATAGGCATAAATTACTACTTAATAAATTCACCTCTAAGAGAATCTTATTGTAGGGCATAGGACTAGGAAGAGGGAAATAAAAAGGCCTTTATTGGCATAAATTAGAATGGCAACATTTCTTATAAGTGAATGGAGAATTCTGACCTTTTAAAACATCTGTGAGAGTATAGTGAAGCATTTTTGGCTCTAAATTATGATGACATGACTCTGGATTAACTTCAGAGATACCCTAATGGAGTAGCACAGTGCTTAGTATAAATTCTGATCCCTGAGCAATTTCTGAAGAAAGATAAAGACCAGGAAACAGATAAAATATTTGGAACTGTCTGAAATAACTGCTGCCTACATACCGATTGGCATGTTTGGCCCTTCTCTAGCATACTCCAACAAAATTAAAAGTAAAATGAGATCTTCTATTGTTATAAAAATAGTATGATTAAACCCCCTTGACTGATGAAAAGAAATTAATTTCAATAGTTTGAATTAATTTCATTATTTCCTGCATCCGTATTGATAATATATGTAAAAGAATCATCTGTTGTAGTTTTACATTCCTTTAAAGTTTTGTGAGTGTTGTGGCCTCTCCCTTTTCTGTTCCACTCCCTAGTATTTATGTATCAAAGGGACTTGACCGTGTTTACATTCTTGTTTTTAAATGAACTGCACTGAGAGCAGTTGGATAATAAAAAAACTTATACAGCAGCTTGACTTTGACAAGGAAGGTTGTCACTCCTTTACTTTGAAGAAGAAGCAGAACATTCATAACAAAGGGTTGGTCTATGCCAATAGATGATGCTCCAGTATTGACTTACATCTATGTTGAAAATGGCTGAAAAGTGCAAGTGTCTGCTGCCTCCTTAGTTTCCTAGACAAGGAAGAAACGGTATATATCAGAAAGGAAAGAGGTATATTCAGTATTCATCTCTCCTTGGGCTTCTGAAGATGGTCTACAGAATTCCAAGTGGAGGCCACTGTCTGAAAAGGAAATCAGACCCAAGGTCTGAGTCTTGACAAACCAAGGAACTTCTGTTATCAAAAAATGTGGTGTCCTTAGGCCTGGACTTGTTAGAGTATTGCTTTACATTTCTAATACTTCAACAGCTGCATGAGATGTAGACCTTCAAAGAGTATTTAAAATCTGGAATTAGTCTTCCTCTGATAATGAATCGTCAGACATGCTACAGGGCTACAATGGCTACAAATGTCCAACAGACTGAAGCGTGCATCACTAGAAGAATCTTTGCACACTTGTACCTACGAGACTAGCTCCTCGGGCAGTATTCAGTTCTATATCCAGACACACAAGTTTAGGCACATACAATATAAATTTTAGCAGACTAGCTGCTCATAAAGGATGCAGATCTCATCAACAATGGACTATGGGGAACTGTTTTTCTCACCCTAACTTGGATGCCTATATTTGAATAGTTCACTTCATGAACTGCATTAACTGTTTATTGCTGTTGGACTGTAGCAGGAGCTTAGACACACACAATTAGCTCACATGCAATTGTCTGCACTGCAGACACATAAACATAGATGACTGAATCTGGAGCACAATCCCAGCCACTATGTTTGTGTCAATTTAACCACCATCTACAAAAAAGACAAAATTAATGGAGATATCTCCCAGGCAGAGTAGACTAAGGAACAGATCAGATATTAAACCACTCTAGGTTTGAAACACGACAAGTTTTCATCTCTTTTGTGTGAACCAAAATTATTTCCTGAACACTTACTGAGATGGTATAGTTTTATTGACATAAGCAAGAGACTATTAAGCACAAGAAAAACTGCTAATATATTTTCTATTCTGTAGCAATGTTTAAACCAAAACATATTCTTCTGTAATTTTTGACTTCTAAGATGTTTAAGGTGTTTCATAAACAAGAAATGTTACCCAAAAAAAAACTTGTATCAATGAAGTTGAGGGTATTCTTTAAATATGAGAACTTGAAAATGTAGTTTAAGTCTGTAACACTTACTGCAACTCTGCAATTCAGAAAGTGATCTTAGTTGAGACAATGAAGGATTTGTGTAGCTGCCTGACATACTTCTCATGGGACATATTTTGACTTTATTGTCTAAACAGATTAAAATGTTACATCCACCACTACTCATAAATGAGATTTCAACAGGAGACTTTTAGTTAAGCAGTACTATAGTGTAAAAAATACAGGTTTCAAAACACACAGTAGGACAAGAGATTATGTTCTTCAGACACAGAACATTGAATGTGTCTATTATACTTAATTTTTGACTTTATCATTGTTTGGTGACATTCAGACAGTATACAAGTCTTTCCAGAGGCCCTGACTATATGTGCACAAGGGCACGTGCATAGTTATCTGAACCTGTCCTAATACTATATTCTTCAATTTTAAAAGAAGACTATTTATCTGCCCAGTAGCTATTCTGGGACATTTACTTATCTGCTGTTAACACAAATTTCCCATGCAACTTCGAGCAAAGCACTTGTCTCTATGCTTCAATGTGCTACCTGTAAAATGGAAATAATATTTCTTTCCTGCATAGTAATTATGAGACATCAAAACTGTGAAGCTGTCACACTGAGGATATTCTTACGAGTCTGTTCTATAGCTACCTAACACTTCCCAGTGTAGAACACATTTTACAGAAAAAAAGTCATAATGCAAGAATGTACAGACATCTTTGTATGTCAGCTAACTTCATCCTCTCAGGATTCATTTATGACAGATTTTTAGTGCAATTTCTCAAGTTTGATGACATATTTTGAGAAAAGCCCAGACTTTGGTCTGTGTTGTCATTGAGGTTAAGAATTTAAGTGCAACAATGTAGAGTTTTGTGATGAAAAACCTCAATACCTCCATGCATTTGGAGTCTTGAAGGGGGCATAAGAGGAATGCTTTTAGAATAGGATTTCACAGTTATTTCCTAGACAACAAAATAATCTGAAAATGTATTCCAGGTACTAGAATAGCACACAAGGATAGATTCAAATCTGCAAACACATTTCACATTCAAGACTGCAAATAGGCATACTACACCAGCCTATGCTGAAAACCACCTAAGAATGAGGCTAGAAAGATATACTACAAGAAAATTAATTCCTGGTGAATATTCCTAGTCTGTTTCTTGTTGTCATACCAACCCACACAGCTATCTTATTGCCTTCTGTATATCAAACCACACAATTGTTTTTTCCATTTATATAATCTGAAGTTCCCTCTTCTTGATCCTCATCCTGTCTCTCTCTGCAAGTGGCATCCAATGGCTTTCCTCCATCCAGTGGCTCTGCCTTCTTCCTCTTTACCTTTGATTCTCCCTCTTTCATTTATTATTTTATTCTCTTCCCACCCTCAGTCTTGAGCTGAGTTTATTGTTTGATGCTTCTCCAGGATGCTCTGTTTATGCAACCAAAAGCTAGACTTTTGGTTACATCATGGAATAATCTGTATCAATAGAGGGGAATTTTGTTCAATTCTTGCATCCCTGAAATGCTTCATTTCTCTGTGAATCTGAAGCTTCTGTTTAGAGGGAGTATGAGCATTGCTGAATTAATTTACCGCATTCTGAGAAATGAGATAGTACATGTACTCACTTGATACTTATTTAATTTATCTAAGCAACTGAAAATTGTATTTTATAATGAAAAATGTCAGACAAACTTTGCAACAGACATTATTTCCTGCACTGTCTTCTAAGATAAAGCAGTATGCAATACACACTTTATAACTTTGCTTTTAGGGAATTTTGCCTTGTTTGGCAAGTGGAGGTAGGACTGTCAGCTTGCTGAGGACTGAGTATACAGCTTATAAGCACGTTAAATAGAGCTTCCAGAACTGCATGTAGGCACAAAGCAGTCTGAAAATTGTTTCTGTTTTGAAAGAGAGGGAAGCAAAAACAACCAGAAGATGCTATTGACAATAAGAATAAAAAGAATTGAATGTATGCATCTGTATTTGTCTACAGTTTTTTCACTTCTATCTATATTAATTCAATTTCATTTTTAACTGTCAATCAAGAAGTAAAAATTTAAAATTTTTGCATGGAGAAATTTTATCAAGTTTGTGATAGTTCACCAAGAAAAAATAATTCCATGTTCCAACAGTACATTTTATAGCATATATGTTACTAAGGAACTGCTTTTCAGTTGATCAAAATTTATCTGTCTCTTTATTAAAAATTTGTACAAGATACCTTGAAAAAGCTTGTGGGAAATTCTTCAGAAAGTAATTTCTTGTCTAGAAAATGGTGTTTAATAGTCTTTCCCCACTTCCTCTAGAATAATGAAGCTTTCTTCTGTTTGACATAGTGTTGTCATCACTCAGTCAGATTCTAATCAAAAAATATTTTCAAGATACAGCACTCCATTCAATCAAGACAAACTACCCGTGTCCATGCATTCATCACAGACAATTGATTTCTCTTTATTCCAAACTCCCTTCTAATGACCTTCATCATATTTGGTGCAGCAAAGATGTGTAAGGCTGTCTGTTCATCAAGACTTTTTCCTTCTCTGTCTTTTCATTGCCAAACTGTCAGTCCATTAATTTTCAGGTTTGTAACTTTGCTTACTGAAGTTCATGCATCACCTTATTTATCAGATTTATTTCTCACTCACATATTAGCTTTGTCTGGCAGTTTTATGCTCCCTCTCTATTCCTTCTTCCAAGACTCTTTGTTATGACTTTAATCAGAGATTTGTAGTACCTGCAATTTGGGAAATTTTTTATTCCCATAATATTAGATGAAGTTACTTGAATGAAGTAGAATCTACTCAGAGGCATGTAGGTGACCCACACAGCAGGAATGAAACCATACCATGGGTATCAGAAAGCAGAATTTTGACTTCAGTTTCACTTGATACATAGGTCTGAAGCAAGTATTGAGACAGTGCTAAGAACAGCTTTTGTACAGGATTCGGGAAGTGTACTTTCAGGACACACACCTTAAATGACATGAGGTAGCACGTGCAGAGAAATTTATAACAGAAATTTTATT